>NC_090655.1:296806289-296988014 GCF_040937935.1 Hyperolius riggenbachi | reverse complement strand
AGAGATGATACCGGTCAGGGCTGCCCCTTGTCACCTCTGCCTGTATGATTCTCCTGCTGCTGGAGCCAGAGTGACTGGCCATCTTACTGATGATATTCATGTGAGAGATGATACCGGTCAGGGCTGCCCCTTGTCACCTCTGCCTGTATGATTCTCCTGCTGCTGGAGCCAGAGTGACTGGCCAGCTTACTGATGATATACATGTGAGAGATGATACCGGTCAGGGCTGCTCCTTGTCACCTCTGCTGTATGATTCTCCTGCTGCTGGAGCCAGAGTGACTGGCCATCTTACTGATGATATTCATGTGAGAGATGATACCGGTCAGGGCTGCCCCTTGTCACCTCTGTCTGTATGATTCTCCTGCTGCTGGAGCCAGAGTGACTGGCCAGCTTACTGATGATATTCATGTGAGAGATGATACCGGTCAGGGCTGCCCCTTGTCACCTCTGCTGTATGATTCTCCTGCTGCTGGAGCCAGAGTGACTGGCCAGCTTACTGATGATATACATGTGAGAGATGATACCGGTCAGGGCTGCCCCTTGTCACCTCTGCTGTATGATTCTCCTGCTGCTGGAGCCAGAGTGACTGGCCAGCTTACTGATGATATACATGTGAGAGATGATACCGGTCAGGGCTGCTCCTTGTCACCTCTGCTGTATGATTCTCCTGCTGCTGGAGCCAGAGTGACTGGCCAGCTTACTGATGATAGCCATGTGAGAGATGATACCGGTCAGGGCTGCCCCTTGTCACCTCTGCTGTATGATTCTCCTGCTGCTGGAGCCAGAGTGACTGGCCAGCTTACTGATGATACTCATGTGAGAGATGATACCGGTCAGGGCTGCTCCTTGTCACCTCTGCCTGTATGATTCTCCTGCTGCTGGAGGCAGAGTGACTGGCCAGCTTACTGATGATATTCATGTGTGAGATGATACCGGTCAGGGCTGCCCCTTGTCACCTCTGCTGTATGATTCTCCTGCTGCTGGAGCCAGAGTGACTGGCCAGCTTACTGATGATATACATGTGAGAGATGATACCCGTCAGGGCTGCCCCTTGTCACCTCTGCTGTATGATTCTCCTGCTGCTGGAGCCAGAGTGACTGGCCAGCTTACTGATGATATACATGTGAGAGATGATACCGGTCAGGGCTGCCCCTTGTCACCTCTGCTGTATGATTCTCCTGCTGCTGGAGCCAGAGTGACTGGCCAGCTTACTGATGGTATTCATGTGAGAGATGATACCGGTCAGGGCTGCCCCTTGTCACCTCTGCTGTATGATTCTCCTGCTGCTGGAACCAGAGTGACTGGCCAGCTTACTGATGATATACATGTGAGAGATGATACCGGTCAGGGCTGCCCCTTGTCACCTCTGCTGTATGATTCTCCTGATGCTGGAGCCAGAGTGACTGGCCAGCTTACTGATGATATACATGTGAGAGATGATACCGGTCAGGGCTGCCCCTTGTCACCTCTGCTGTATGATTCTCCTGCTGCTAGAGCCAGAGTGACTGGCCAGCTTACTGATGATATACATGTGAGAGATGATACCGGTCAGGGCTGCCCCTTGTCACCTCTGCTGTATGATTCTCCTGCTGCTGGAGCCAGAGTGACTGGCCAGCTTACTGATGATATTCATGTGAGAGATGATACCGGTCAGGGCTGCCCCTTGTCACCTCTGCTGTATGATTCTCCTGCTGCTGGAGCCAGAGTGACTGGCCAGCTTACTGATGATATACATGTGAGAGATGATACCGGTCAGGGCTGCCCCTTGTCACCTCTGCTGTATGATTCCCCTGCTGCTGGAGCCAGAGTGACTGGCCAGCTTACTGATGATATACATGTGAGAGATGATACCGGTCAGGGCTGCTCCTTGTCACCTCTGCCTGTATGATTCTCCTGCTGCTGCAGCCAGAGTGACTGGCCAGCTTACTGATGGTATTCATGTGAGAGATGATACCGGTCAGGGCTGCCCCTTGTCACCTCTGCCTGTATGACTCTCCTGCTGCTGGAGCCAGAGTGACTGGCCAGCTTACTGATGATATTCATGTGAGAGATGATACCGGTCAGGGCTGCCCCTTGTCACCTCTGCCTGTATGATTCTCCTGCTGCTGGAGCCAGAGTGACTGGCCAGCTTACTGATGATATACATGTGAGAGATGATACCGGTCAGGGCTGCCCCTTGTCACCTCTGCTGTATGATTCTCCTGCTGCTGGAACCAGAGTGACTGGCCAGCTTACTGATGATATACATGTGAGAGATGATACCAGTCAGGGCTGCCCCTTGTCACCTCTGCCTGTATGATTCTCCTGCTGCTGGAGCCAGAGTGACTGGCCAGCTTACTGATGATATACATGTGAGAGATGATACCGGTCAGGGCTGCTCCTTGTCACCTCTGCTGTATGATTCTCCTGCTGCTGGAGCCAGAGTGACTGGCCAGCTTACTGATGATATACATGTGAGAGATGATACCGGTCAGGGCTGCCCCTTGTCACCTCTGCCTGTATGATTCTCCTGCTGCTGGAGCCAGAGTGACTGGCCAGCTTACTGATGATACTCATGTGAGAGATGATACCGGTCAGGGCTTCCCCTTGTCACCTCTGCTGTATGATTCTCCTGCTGCTGGAGCCAGAGTGACTGGCCAGCTTACTGATGATATACATGTGAGAGATGATACCGGTCAGGGCTGCCCCTTGTCACCTCTGCTGTATGATTCCCCTGCTGCTGGAGCCAGAGTGACTGGCCAGCTTACTGATGATGTACATGTGAGAGATGATACCGGTCAGGGCTGCTCCTTGTCACCTCTGCTGTATGATTCTCCTGCTGCTGGAGCCAGAGTGACTGGCCAGCTTACTGATGATATTCATGTGAGAGATGATACCGGTCAGGGCTGCCCCTTGCCACCTCTGCTGTATGATTCTCCTGCTGCTGGAGCCAGATTGACAGGCCAGCTTACTGATGATATTCATGTGAGAGATGATACCGGTCAGGGCTGCCCCTTGTCACCTCTGCTGTATGATTCTCCTGCTGCTGGAGCCAGAGTGACTGGCCAGCTTACTGATGATATACATGTGAGAGATGATACCGGTCAGGGCGGCCCCTTGTCACCTCTGCTGTATGATTCTCCTGCTGCTGGAGCCAGAGTGACTGGCCAGCTTACTGATGATATACATGTGAGAGATGATACCGGTCAGGGCTGCCCCTTGTCACCTCTGCTGTATGATTCTCCTGCTGCTGGAGGCAGAGTGACTGGCCAGCTTACTGATGATATACATGTGAGAGATGATACCGGTCAGGGCTACCCCTTGTCACCTCTGCTGTATGATTCTCCTGCTGCTGGAGCCAGAGTGACTGGCCAGCTTACTGATGATATACATGTGAGAGATGATACCGGTCAGGGCTACCCCTTGTCACCTCTGCTGTATGATTCTCCTGCTGCTGGAGCCAGAGTGACTGGCCAGCTTACTGATGATATACATGTGAGAGATGATACCGGTCAGGGCTGCTCCTTGTCACCTCTGCCTGTATGATTCTCCTGCTGCTGGAGCCAGAGTGACTGGCCAGCTTACTGATGATATTCATGTGAGAGATGATACCGGTCAGGGCTGCCCCTTGTCACCTCTGCTGTATGATTCTCCTGCTGCTGGAGCCAGAGTGACTGGCCAGCTTACTGATGATATACATGTGAGAGATGATACCGGTCAGGGCTGCCCCTTGTCACCTCTGCTGTATGATTCTCCTGCTGCTGGAGGCAGAGTGACTGGCCAGCTTACTGATGATATACATGTGAGAGATGATACCGGTCAGGGCTGCTCCTTGTCACCTCTGCTGTATGATTCTCCTGCTGCTGGAGCCAGAGTGACTGGCCAGCTTACTGATGATATACATGTGAGAGATGATACCGGTCAGGGCTGCCCCTTGTCACCTCTGCTGTATGATTCTCCTGCTGCTGGAGCCAGAGTGACTGGCCAGCTTACTGATGATATACATGTGAGAGATGATACCGGTCAGGGCTGCCCCTTGTCACCTCTGCCTGTGTGATTCTCCTGCTGCTGGAGCCAGAGTGACTGGCCAGCTTACTGATGATACTCATGTGAGAGATGATACCGGTCAGGGCTGCCCCTTGTCACCTCTGCCTGTGTGATTCTCCTGCTGCTGGAGCCAGAGTGACTGGCCAGCTTACTGATGGTATTCATGTGAGAGAAGATACCGGTCAGGGCTGCCCCTTGTCACCTCTGCCTGTATGATTCTCCTGCTGCTGGAGCCAGAGTGACTGGCCAGCTTACTGATGATATACATGTGAGAGATGATACCGGTCAGGGCTGCCCCTTGTCACCTCTGCTGTATGATTCTCCTGCTGCTGGAGCCAGAGTGACTGGCCAGCTTACTGATGATATTCATGTGAGAGATGATACCGGTCAGGGCTGCCCCTTGTCACCTCTGCCTGTATGATTCTCCTGCTGCTGGAGCCAGAGTGACTGGCCAGCTTACTGATGATATACATGTGAGAGATGATACCGGTCAGGGCTGCCCCTTGTCACCTCTGCCTGTATGATTCTCCTGCTGCTGGAGCCAGAGTGACTGGCCAGCTTACTGATGATATTCATGTGAGAGATGATACCGGTCAGGGCTGCCCCTTGTCACCTCTGCCTGTATGATTCTCCTGCTGCTGGAGCCAGAGTGACTGGCCAGCTTACTGATGATATACATGTGAGAGATGATACCGGTCAGGGCTGCTCCTTGTCACCTCTGCTGTATGATTCTCCTGCTGCTGGAGCCAGAGTGACTGGCCAGCTTACTGATGATATTCATGTGAGAGATGATACCGGTCAGGGCTGCCCCTTGTCACCTCTGCCTGTATGATTCTCCTGCTGCTGGAGCCAGAGTGACTGGCCAGCTTACTGATGATATACATGTGAGAGATGATACCGGTCAGAGCTGCTCCTTGTCACCTCTGCTGTATGATTCTCCTGCTGCTGGAGCCAGAGTGACTGGCCAGCTTACTGATGATATACATGTGAGAGATGATACCGGTCAGGGCTGCTCCTTGTCACCTCTGCTGTATGATTCTCCTGCTGCTGGAGCCAGAGTGACTGGCCAGCTTACTGATGATATACATGTGAGAGATGATACCGGTCAGGGCGGCCCCTTGTCACCTCTGCTGTATGATTCTCCTGCTGCTGGAGCCAGAGTGACTGGCCAGCTTACTGATGATATTCATGTGAGAGATGATACCGGTCAGGGCTGCCCCTTGTCACCTCTGCTGTATGATTCTCCTGCTGCTGGAGCCAGAGTGACTGGCCAGCTTACTGATGATATTCATGTGAGAGATGATACCGGTCAGGGCTGCCCCTTGTCACCTCTGCCTGTATGATTCTCCTGCTGCTGGAGCCAGAGTGACTGGCCAGCTTACTGATGATATTCATGTGAGAGATGATACCGGTCAGGGCTGCCCCTTGTCACCTCTGCTGTATGATTCTCCTGCTGCTGGAGCCAGAGTGACTGGCCAGCTTACTGATGATATACATGTGAGAGATGATACCGGTCAGGGCTGCCCCTTGTCACTAGTGTTGGGCGAACATCTAGATGTTCGGGTTCGGGCCGAACAGGCCGAACATGGCCGCGATGTTCGGGTGTTCGACCCGAACTCCGAACATAATGGAAGTCAATGGGGACCCGAACTTTTGTGCTTTGTAAAGCCTCCTTATATGCTACATACCCCAAATTTACAGGGTATGTGCACCTTGGGAGTGGGTACAAGAGGAAAAAAAAATTTAGCAAAAAGAGCTTATAGTTTTTGAGAAAATCGATTTTAAAGTTTCAAAGGGAAAACTGTCTTTTAAATGCGGGAAATGTCTGTTTTCTTTGCACAGGTAACATGCTTTTTGTCGGCATGCAGTCATAAATGTAATACATATAAGAGGTTCCAGGAAAAGGGACCGGTAATGCTAACCCAGCAGCAGCACACGTGATGGAACAGGAGGAGGGTGGCGCAGGAGGAGAAGGCCACGCTTTGAGACACAACAACCCAGGCCTTGCATGAGGACAAGAAGCGTGCGGATAGCATGCTTTGTACCACCATGCAGTCATAAATGTAATAAAGATAAGTGGTTCAATAAACAGGGACCACGCGGCAACGCTAACCCAGCAGCAGCACACGTGATGGAACAGGAGGAGGCGCAGGAGGAGAAGGCCACGCTTTGTGAGACACAACAACCCAGGCCTTGCATGAGGACAAAAAGCGTGCGGATAGCATGCTTTGTACCGCCATGTAGTCATAAATGTAATAAAGATAAGAGGTTCAATAAACAGGGACCACGCGGCAACGCTAACCCAGCAGCAGCAGCAGCAGCAGCACACGTGATGGAACAGGAGGAGGCGCAGGAGGAGAAGGCCACGCTTTGTGAGACACAACAACCCAGGCCTTGCATGAGGACAAAAAGCGTGCGGATAGCATGCTTTGTACCGCCATGTAGTCATAAATGTAATAAAGATAAGAGGTTCAATAAACAGGGACCACGCGGCAACGGTAACCCAGCAGCAGCAGCAGCACACGTGATGGAACAGGAGGAGGCGCAGGAGGAGAAGGCCACGCTTTGTGAGACACAACAACCCAGGCCTTGCATGAGGACAAAAAGCGTGCGGATATAGCAGCAATGCTTTTTGCCGCCATGCAGTCATAAATGTAATACAGATGAGAGGTTCAATAAACAGGGACCGGAAACGCTAAACCATCCCAGATGTTCATCGGTCATGTTACTTGGTTGGGGTCCAGGAGTGTTGCGTAGTCGTTTCCAATCCAGGATTGATTCATTTTAATTTGAGTCAGACGGTCTGCATTTTCTGTGGAGAGGCGGATACGCCGATCTGTGATGATGCCTCCGGCAGCACTGAAACAGCGTTCCGACATAACGCTGGCTGCCGGGCAAGCCAGCACCTCTATTGCGTACATTGCCAGTTCGTGCCAGGTGTCTAGCTTCATGCCCGGTTTCAGGTCCAGCGGTGCCAGCCACAAATCCGTCTGTTCCTTTATTCCCCTCCAAATTTCCTCCCCTGTGTGCTGCTTATCCCCAAGGCAGATCAGCTTCAGCAACGCTTGCTGACGCATGCCAACAGCTGTGCTGCACTGCTTCCACGATCCTACTGCTGCTGGTGCTGGGTTAGCATTTCCGGATGAGGTACAGCTTTGAGATGCGTTGGAGGAGAAGGAGTCAGAGAGGTAGGTGCTGCTGTTGTTATCCAGCTGTTTGCGGCGTGGGCAACACCCGCGCCGTAGCAGGTGAGGAATCGCTGCCAGGCTCCACAAGGTTCACCCAGTGCGCGGTAAGGGAGATGTATCGACCCTGGCCGAACGCACTCGTCCAGGTGTCAGTGGTGAGGTGAACCTTGCAGGCAACGGCATTCTTCAAGCTTCGGGTTATTTAGCTGACCACGTGCTCATGCAACTCAGGCACTGCAGAGCGCGCAAAGTGGTAGCGGCTGGGAACCACGTAACGTGGGATGGCCACTGACATCATGCCCTTGAAGCTGTTTGTCTCCACCACTCGATATGGCAGCATTTCGCAGGCCAGAAGCTTGGCTATGCTGGCTGGCTGTTACTGCCACGGCCCGGGGGTCATTTGCTGGCAATTTCCTCTTGTGCTCAAACATCTCAGAAACAGACAACTCAACCGTAGCGCTGCACACCGAAGGGCTGTTGGTTGTTGTGTTTGATGAACACTGGGAGACCTCAAGAGCACTAGTCCGGAAAGTGACAGTGTCAGCATCGTCTGATGTTTGTGAATGTTGTGAACCACGCAATGGCTGGGCTACTGCTGCTGCTGAGGCGGGTCTGGTGGTGAGTCTGGTGAACCCAAGGGAGGCAGTGTTGCTGGTGGTACCCTGTCCTGCCGCGTTTGCCCACAGAGTGGGATGTTTGGATAGAATGTGGCGGCTCATGCTGGTGGTGGAGAGGTTGTTAATACTTTTCCCCCTGCTCAGGCGGGTCTTGCACACCTTGCAAATCGCCATGGTAACATCCTCAGTGCAGTCTTCAAAGAAAGCCCAGACTTTAACTGGCTGAGGACTCGGACCTCGTGCGTGATGTGCTGGTGCTGCTTAACCCACTGCTGGACGCTTGAGAGGTCATCCAAGTAATTATCTGGTCCTGTTCTTTTGGATCTGTGAGGGTTGTTGTCCTGGACAACATGGGCAGTATTGAGTGGGTTTTCTTGGGTGCTCCCCTGTGGCCTGTACGTGAACCGTCAGGGGAAACACCTCTTCCCTTGCCCCTCCCTCTTTCACCGGATTTCTTCCTCATTTCACTTATCCTTAAAGTACACGCTGACTGGCAGCAGTACAGTGGCAGTACAGAAATGCTATACAGTGGTGGGTGAGCGGTGTACCACTATTGTCAGCAGTGACACAGAGCACAATGCTATACAGTGGCGGGTGAGCGGTGTACTACTGTTCCCAGCAGACACAGAGTGGAAGTAAACACAATGCTATATAGTGTGGCTGAGCCGTGTACACAGAGTGGCATTAAACACAATGCTATATAGTCTGCTATATAGTCACCCCGAACAGGGTGATGTTCTGCAGAACCCGAACAGTGGCAAACACTGTTCGCCCAACACTACTGGGAGGGAACGCAGATTTTAGTACCTAAACACACGATACAACATGTTTTCCGGGGTCGGACTCTGAGGCACATACAGATGGTCCCGATCATCATCCTCATCATACAACTCTTCTCCTGAGTCTGACCCACCCACCACCTCTGCCACCCCAACATCCCCAGACACAGACCCCTCATCGTCCTCAACATTAACTTGGGATGCTGGCCTGAGCCAGACCTCCTCCTCCACATCAGGCCCCATCATCTCCTCAATGGCAGCCCTCATTAATCGCTCTGGCGACGGACTGATGGACACAACGTTCTCCTCCGGGGAGGGCTGCTGCTGACCACTGGCTGCTGGGGTGGATGTTATAGCTTGCGTGGGGCGTTGGCTGTTGCTGTTGTTGGGAGTGCTGCTCACAGCGGAGGTCTCTGGGGAACTCATGTTGAGCTCATATAGTGGTTGACGGTGAGTGGAGTATTACTGATCCCAGCAATATACACACTGACTGGCAGAGTACGCAATGCTATATAGTGTGGCTGAGCGGTGTACACAGAGTGGCAGTAAACACAATGCTATATAGTCTGGCTGAGCGAGCGGTGTACTACTGTTCCCAGCAGAATCAGAGTGGCAGTAAACAATGGTATATAGTCTGGCTGAGCGGTGTACATAGAGTGTCAGTAAACAATGGTATATAGTCTGGCTGAGCGAGCGGTGTACTACTGTTCCCAGCAGAATCAGAGTGGCAGTAAACAATGGTATATAGTCTGGCTGAGCGGTGTACATAGAGTGTCAGTAAACAATGGTATATAGTCTGGCTGAGCGAGCGGTGTACTACTGTTCCCAGCAGAATCAGAGTGGCAGTAAACAATGGTATATAGTCTGGCTGAGCGGTGTACACAGAGTGTCAGTAAACAATGGTATATAGTGTGGCTGAGTGGTGTACACAGAGTGTCAGTAAACAATGGTATATAGTCTGGCTGAGCGGTGTACACAGAGTGGCAGTAAACACAATGCTATATACTCTGGCTGAGCGAGCGGTGTACTACTGTTCCCAGCAGACACAGAACAGTAAACAGAATGCTATATAGTGTGGCTGAGCGAGCGGTGTACCACTATTCCCAGCAGACACAGAACAGTGAACAGAATGCTATATAGTGTGGCTGAGCGAGCGGTGTACCACTATTCCCAGCAGACACAGAACAGTAAACAGAATGCTATATAGTGTGGCTGAGCGAGCGGTGTACCACTATTCCAAGCAGACACAGAACAGTGAACAGAATGCTATATAGTGTGGCTGAGCGAGCGGTGTACCACTATTCCCAGCAGACACAGAGTGGCAGTAAACAGAATGCTATATAGTGTGGCTGAGCGAGGTACACAGAGTGGCAGTAAACAGAATGCTGAGCGAGCGGTGTACTACTATTCCCAGCAGCGACACACAATGACTGGGGGGGACCCTGGCTAGCGTGGCTGGAGCGCGAACTACCCTGCCTGCCTACCCAAAGCTAAACCCACAGACAAATGGCGGAGATATGACGTGGTTCGGGTATTTATTTACCCGAACCACGTGACAGTTCGGCCAATCAGAGCGCGTTCGGGTCCGAACCACGTGACCCGTTCGGCCAATCACAGCGCTAGCCGAACGTTCGGGGAACGTTCGGCCATGCGCTCTTAGTTCGGCCATATGGCCGAACGGTTTGGCCGAGCACCGTCAGGTGTTCGGCCGAACTCGAACATCACCCGAACAGGGTGATGTTCTGCAGAACCCGAACAGTGGCGAACACTGTTCGCCCAACACTACTTGTCACCTCTGCTGTATGATTCTCCTGCTGCTGGAGGCAGAGTGACTGGCCAGCTTACTGATGATATACATGTGAGAGATGATGCCGGTCAGGGCTGCCCCTTGTCACCTCTGCTGTATGATTCTCCTGCTGCTGGAGCCAGAGTGACTGGCCAGCTTACTGATGATATACATGTGAGAGATGATACCGGTCAGGGCTGCCCCTTGTCACCTCTGCTGTATGATTCTCCTGCTGCTGGAGCCAGAGTGACTGGCCAGCTTACTGATGGTATTCATGTGAGAGATGATACCGGTCAGGGCTGCCCCTTGTCACCTCTGCTGTATGATTCTCCTGCTGCTGGGGCCAGAGTGACTGGCCAGCTTACTGATGATACTCATGTGAGAGATGATACTGGTCAGGGCTGCCCCTTGTCACCTCTGCCTGTATGATTCTTCTGCTGCTGGAGCCAGAGTGACTGGCCAGGTTACTGATGATATACATGTGAGAGATGATACCGGTCAGGGCTGCCCCTTGTCACCTCTGCTGTATGATTCTCCTGCTGCTGGAGCCAGAGTGACTGGCCAGCTTACTGATGATATACATGTGAGAGATGATACCGGTCAGGGCTGCCCCTTGTCACCTCTGCTGTATGATTCCCCTGCTGCTGGAGCCAGAGTGACTGGCCAGCTTACTGATGATATACATGTGAGAGATGATACCGGTCAGGGCTGCCCCTTGTCACCTCTGCCTGTATGATTCTCCTGCTGCTGCTGGAGCCAGAGTGACTGGCCAGCTTACTGATGGTATTCATGTGAGAGATGATACCGGTCAGGGCTGCCCCTTGTCACCTCTGCTGTATGATTCTCCTGCTGCTGGAGCCAGAGTGACTGGCCAGCTTACTGATGATATACATGTGAGAGATGATACCGGTCAGGGCTGCCCCTTGTCACCTCTGCTGTATGATTCTCCTGCTGCTGGAGCCAGAGTGACTGGCCAGCTTACTGATGATATACATGTGAGAGATGATACCGGTCAGGGCTGCTCCTTGTCACCTCTGCTGTATGACTCTCCTGCTGCTGGAGCCAGAGTGACTGGCCAGCTTACTGATGATATACATGTGAGAGATGATACCGGTCAGGGCTGCCCCTTGTCACCTCAGCCTGTATGATTCTCCTGCTGCTGGAGCCAGAGTGACTGGCCAGCTTACTGATGATATACATGTGAGAGATGATACCGGTCAGGGCTGCCCCTTGTCACCTCTGCTGTATGATTCTCCTGCTGCTGGAGCCAGAGTGACTGGCCAGCTTACTGATGGTATTCATGTGAGAGATGATACCCGTCAGGGCTGCCCCTTGTCACCTCTGCTGTATGATTCTCCTGCTGCTGGAGCCAGAGTGACTGGCCAGCTTACTGATGATATTCATGTGAGAGATGATACCGGTGAGGGCTGCCCCTTGTCACCTCTGCTGTATGATTCTCCTGCTGCTGGAGCCAGAGTGACTGGCCAGCTTACTGATGATATACATGTGAGAGAGGATACCGGTCAGGGCTGCCCCTTGTCACCTCTGCTGTATGATTCTCCTGCTGCTGGAGCCAGAGTGACTGGCCAGCTTACTGATGATATACATGTGAGAGATGATACCGGTCAGGGCTGCCCCTTGTCACCTCTGCCTGTATGATTCTCCTGCTGCTGGAGCCAGAGTGACTGGCCATCTTACTGATGATATTCATGTGAGAGATGATACCGGTCAGGGCTGCCCCTTGTCACCTCTGCCTGTATGATTCTCCTGCTGCTGGAGCCAGAGTGACTGGCCATCTTACTGATGATATTCATGTGAGAGATGATACCGGTCAGGGCTGCCCCTTGTCACCTCTGTCTGTATGATTCTCCTGCTGCTCGAGCCAGAGTGACTGGCCAGCTTACTGATGATATTCATGTGAGAGATGATACCGGTCAGGGCTGCCCCTTGTCACCTCTGCTGTATGATTCTCCTGCTGCTCCAGCCAGAGTGACTGGCCAGCTTACTGATGATATTCATGTGAGAGATGATACCGGTCAGGGCTGCCCCTTGTCACCTCTGCTGTATGATTCTCCTGCTGCTGGAGCCAGAGTGACTGGCCAGCTTACTGATGATATACATGTGAGAGATGATACCGGTCAGGGCTGCCCCTTGTCACCTCTGCTGTATGATTCTCCTGCTGCTGGAGCCAGAGTGACTGGCCAGCTTACTGATGATATACATGTGAGAGATGATACCGGTCAGGGCTGCCCCTTGTCACCTCTGCCTGTATGATTCTCCTGCTGCTGGAGCCAGAGTGACTGGCCAGCTTACTGATGATATACATGTGAGAGATGATACCGGTCAGGGCTGCTCCTTGTCACCTCTGCTGTATGATTCTCCTGCTGCTGGAGCCAGAGTGACTGGCCAGCTTACTGATGATACTCATGTGAGAGATGATACCGGTCAGGGCTGCTCCTTGTCACCTCTGCCTGTATGATTCTCCTGCTGCTGGAGGCAGAGTGACTGGCCAGCTTACTGATGATATTCATGTGTGAGATGATACCGGTCAGGGCTGCCCCTTGTCACCTCTGCTGTATGATTCTCCTGCTGCTGGAGCCAGAGTGACTGGCCAGCTTACTGATGATATACATGTGAGAGATGATACCCGTCAGGGCTGCCCCTTGTCACCTCTGCTGTATGATTCTCCTGCTGCTGGAGCCAGAGTGACTGGCCAGCTTACTGATGATATACATGTGAGAGATGATACCGGTCAGGGCTGCCCCTTGTCACCTCTGCTGTATGATTCTCCTGCTGCTGGAGCCAGAGTGACTGGCCAGCTTACTGATGGTATTCATGTGAGAGATGATACCGGTCAGGGCTGCCCCTTGTCACCTCTGCTGTATGATTCTCCTGCTGCTGGAGCCAGAGTGACTGGCCAGCTTACTGATGATATTCATGTGAGAGATGATACCGGTCAGGGCTGCTCCTTGTCACCTCTGCCTGTATGATTCTCCTGCTGCTGGAGCCAGAGTGACTGGCCAGCTTACTGATGATATTCATGTGAGAGATGATACCGGTCAGGGCTGCCCCTTGTCACCTCTGCTGTATGATTCTCCTGCTGCTGGAGCCAGAGTGACTGGCCAGCTTACTGATGATATACATGTGAGAGATGATACCGGTCAGGGCTGCCCCTTGTCACCTCTGCTGTATGATTCTCCTGCTGCTGGAGCCAGAGTGACTGGCCAGCTTACTGATGATATTCATGTGAGAGATGATACCGGTCAGGGCTGCCCCTTGTCACCTCTGCTGTATGATTCTCCTGCTGCTGGAGCCAGAGTGACTGGCCAGCTTACTGATGATATACATGTGAGAGATGATACCGGTCAGGGCTGCCCCTTGTCACCTCTGCTGTATGATTCTCCTGCTGCTGGAGCCAGAGTGACTGGCCAGCTTACTGATGATATTCATGTGAGAGATGATACCGGTCAGGGCTGCCCCTTGTCACCTCTGCTGTATGATTCTCCCGCTGCTGGAGCCAGAGTGACTGGCCAGCTTACTGATGATATACATGTGAGAGATGATACCGGTCAGGGCTGCCCCTTGTCACCTCTGCTGTATGATTCTCCTGCTGCTGGAGCCAGAGTGACTGGCCAGCTTACTGATGATATTCATGTGAGAGATGATACCGGTCAGGGCTGCCCCTTGTCACCTCTGCTGTATGATTCTCCTGCTGCTGGAGCCAGAGTGACTGGCCAGCTTACTGATGATATACATGTGAGAGATGATACCGGTCAGGGCTGCCCCTTGTCACCTCTGCCTGTATGATTCTCCTGCTGCTGGAGCCAGAGTGACTGGCCAGCTTACTGATGATATACATGTGAGAGATGATACCGGTCAGGGCTGCCCCTTGTCACCTCTGCTGTATGATTCTCCTGCTGCTGGAGGCAGAGTGACTGGCCAGCTTACTGATGATATTCATGTGAGAGATGATACCGGTCAGGGCTGCTCCTTGTCACCTCTGCTGTATGATTCTCCTGCTGCTGGAGCCAGAGTGACTGGCCAGCTTACTGATGATATACATGTGAAAGATGATACCGGTCAGGGCTGCCCCTTGTCACCTCTGCTGTATGATTCTCCTGCTGCTGGAGCCAGAGTGACTGGCCAGCTTACTGATGGTATACATGTGAGAGATGATACAGGTCAGGGCTGCCCCTTGTCACCTCTGCCTGTATGATTCTCCTGCTGCTGGAGCCAGAGTGACTGGCCAGCTTACTGATGATATACATGTGAGAGATGATACCGGTCAGGGCTGCCCCTTGTCACCTCTGCTGTATGATTCTCCTGCTGCTGGAGCCAGAGTGACTGGCCAGCTTACTGATGATATACATGTGAGAGATGATACCGGTCAGGGCTGCCCCTTGTCACCTCTGCTGTATGATTCTCCTGCTGCTGGAGCCAGAGTGACTGGCCAGCTTACTGATGATATACATGTGAGTGATGATACCGGTCAAGGCTGCCCCTTGTCACCTCTGCCTGTATGATTCTCCTGCTGCTGGAGCCAGAGTGACTGGCCAGCTTACTGATGATATACATGTGAGAGATGATACCGGTCAGGGCTGCCCCTTGTCACCTCTGCCTGTATGATTCTCCTGCTGCTGGAGCCAGAGTGACTGGCCAGCTTACTGATGATATACATGTGAGAGATGATACAGGTCAGGGCTGCCCCTTGTCACCTCTGCTGTATGATTCTCCTGCTGCTGGAGCCAGAGTGACTGGCCAGCTTACTGATGATATACATGTGAGAGATGATACCGGTCAGGGCTGCTCCTTGTCACCTCTGCTGTATGATTCTCCTGCTGCTGGAGCCAGAGTGACTGGCCAGCTTACTGATGATATACATGTGAGAGATGATACCAGTCAGGGCTGCCCCTTGTCACCTCTGCTGTATGATTCTCCTGCTGCTGGAGCCAGAGTGACTGGCCAGCTTACTGATGATATACATGTGAGAGATGATACCGGTCAGGGCTGTCCCTTGTCACCTCTGCCTGTATGATTCTCCTGCTGCTGGAGCCAGAGTGACTGGCCAGCTTACTGATGATATTCATGTGAGAGATGATACCGGTCAGGGCTGCCCCTTGTCACCTCTGCTGTATGATTCTCCCGCTGCTCCAGCCAGAGTGACTGGCCAGCTTACTGATGATATACATGTGAGAGATGATACCGGTCAGGGCTGCCCCTTGTCACCTCTGCTGTATGATTTTCCTGCTGCTGGAGCCAGAGTGACTGGCCAGCTTACTGATGATATTCATGTGAGAGATGATACCGGTCAGGGCTGCCCCTTGTCACCTCTGCTGTATGATTCTCCTGCTGCTGGAGCCAGAGTGACTGGCCAGCTTAGGCCCGGTTCACATTAGCGGCTGCTATCCGGAATCGCCGTGCCGGAGCCGTGCCGGAGCCGGACCGCATGCGGACCGGACGAAACGGACGCACGGCATAGCAATGAAAGTCTATGCGACCGTTCACATGCGTCCGTTTCGTCCGGACCGGAGCCGGACCGGATCCGGACTCCGGCGTCCGTTCCAACATGCCCTATTTTTTGGTCCGGCTGGTCCGGCTGACGTATCCGGACCGGAGCCGGAATGTTGCATCCGGCCAATGGAAACCAATGAGAACCGGAGAGCGCACAACACACTGGCTATAAAAACCGGATGTTGTACCACACTTCCTATGCTGACTCTATGGTATGGTGGCCATTTTGGATGGGGACCACATGGCACCAGCGTTCACAGAGTGGAGCAGCAGTGACTTCATGCTGGAGCTCTTTGGCAGCAATATGGAGCAGGATCTGTCTGATAGCGAGGGGGTGAGGCCCTACACATCAGAAGACCTCATCCTACAGGTGCAGCAGGTACCAGCCCTGTGGGACAAGGGGGATGCGGACCACAGCAACATCAAAAAATGCAGAGGCCTGTGGAAAAAAATTGCCAAGCTGTATGTGGAGGACTTTGAGAACTTGAGCAAGAGACAGCAAGGCACAGAGGGTATGTTGACTAGAAGTTTTTTGGGGGGGGCTTGTGGTTTAAGCTTGTGATGTATTCAACTTTTGCTATGGATTTGTGTCACCCACGTGTTGCCCACCCACCCGTGGCCCACCCACCCGTGGCCCACCCACCTGTACCCCACCTGTGATGTATCCCACCCACCTGTGATGTATCACACCCACCTGTACCCCACCTGTGATGTATCCCACCTGTGATGTATCCCACCCACCAGTACCCCACCTGTGATGTATCCCACCCACCTCTACCCCACCTGTGATGTATCCCACCCACCTGTACCCCACCTGTGATGTATCCCACCTGTGATGTATCCCACCCACCTGTACCCCACCTGTGCTGTATCCCACCCACCTGTGATGTATCACACCCACCTGTATCCCACCTGTGATGTATCCCACCTGTGATGTATCCCACCCACCAGTACCCCACCTGTGATGTATCCCACCCACCTCTACCCCACCTGTGATGTATCCCACCCACCTGTACCCCACCTGTGATGTATCCCACCTGTGATGTATCCCACCCACCTGTACCCCACCTGTGCTGTATCCCACCCACCTGTGATGTATCACACCCACCTGTACCCCACCTGTGATGTATCCCACCTGTGATGTATCCCACCCACCAGTACCCCACCTGTGATGTATCCCACCCACCTCTACCCCACCTGTGATGTATCCCACCCACCTGTACCCCACCTGTGATGTATCCCACCTGTGATGTATCCCACCCACCAGTACCCCACCTGTGATGTATCCCACCCACCTGTACCCCACCTGTGATGTATCCCACCTGTGATGTATCCCACCCACCTGTACCCCACCTGTGCTGTATCCCACCCACCTGTGATGTATCACACCCACCTGTACCCCACCTGTGATGTATCCCACCTGTGATGTATCCCACCCACCAGTACCCCACCTGTGATGTATCCCACCCACCTCTACCCCACCTGTGATGTATCCCACCCACCTGTACCCCACCTGTGATGTATCCCACCTGTGATGTATCCCACCCACCTGTACCCCACCTGTGCTGTATCCCACCCACCTGTGATGTATCACACCCACCTGTACCCCACCTGTGATGTATCCCACCTGTGATGTATCCCACCCACCAGTACCCCACCTGTGATGTATCCCACCCACCTCTACCCCACCTGTGATGTATCCCACCCACCTGTACCCCACCTGTGCTGTATCCCACCCACCTGTGATGTATCACACCCACCTGTACCCCACCTGTGATGTATCCCACCTGTGATGTATCCCACCCACCAGTACCCCACCTGTGATGTATCCCACCCACCTCTACCCCACCTGTGATGTATCCCACCCACCTGTACCCCACCTGTGATGTATCCCACCTGTGATGTATCCCACCCACCTGTACCCCACCTGTGCTGTATCCCACCCACCTGTGATGTATCACACCCACCTGTACCCCACCTGTGATGTATCCCACCTGTGATGTATCCCACCCACCTCTACCCCACCTGTGATGTATCCCACCCACCTCTACCCCACCTGTGATGTATCCCACCAACCTCTACCCCACCTGTGATGTATCCCACCCACCTCTACCCCACCTGTGATGTATCCCACCTGTGATGTATCCCACCCACCTGTACCCCACCTGTGATGTATCCCACCCACCTGTACCCCACCTGTGATGTATCCCACCCACCTGTACCCCACCTGTGATGTATCCCACCCACCTGTACCCCACCTGTGATGTATCCCACCCACCTCTACCCCACCTGTGATGTATCCCACCTGTGATGTATCCCACCCACCTGTACCCCACCTGTGCTGTATCCCACCCACCTGTGCTGTATCCCACCCACCTGTGATGTATCCCACCCACCTCTACCCCACCTGTGATGTATCCCACCTGTGATGTATCCCACCCACCTGTACCCCACCTGTGCTGTATCCCACCCACCTGTGCTGTATCCCACCCACCTGTGATGTATCCCACCCACCTGCGATGTACCCCACCTGTGCACATAAAACATACACAATGACCAATTATTATACATCAATTTATTGTAAAAAATTAATACATTTAAAATCACTCAAACTTGAAACTCCAAAATAAACACATTTCAACAAAACAAATTAAAAACCAAACATTCACCCTCGTCCAGGTGGTGTGGTAAAATAAAGTCTCAGTTGGTCCCTGTTCCGCAGTGACACTACCCTTGGCCTGGTTGCATACCTCCGCAGGGGCATTAGTGGAAGCACATTCGGGGGTTCCGGAGTCTCTCTTTCCTCCTGCCGCACAAAGTTGTGGAGGATGCATGCTGCCTTCACCACGACAACTGCGTTGCCCGGTTTCAGCAGCATGGGCGTGTGGAACACCCTCCACTTTGACACCAGGATCCCAAATGTGCACTCCACCATTCTCCTTGCACGGCTCAACCGAGCATTGAAGTGTAGCTGGCTGGCATCAAGTCCCCTGTCTGGGTACGGACGCATTACATGGTCGGACAGGGCGAAGGCCTCGTCCCCCACAAACACATAGGGGTAGGCCGGTGCCCTTGTCCCAGGCCAGGGTCTGTCACGGGGGAGACGCAGTCTGCCTTCCTCCATCAGCCGGCAAAGGGTCGTACGCTGGAAAATTCCAGAGTCATTGGAACTACCGTACGACCCCACATCCACGTACACAAACTTGTAGTCCGTATCTGCCACTGCCATTAGAACAATGCTGAAGTATTTTTTATAGTTGAAATAATGGCTGCCACTCCCCACGGGTTTCTGAATCCGGATGTGTTTCCCATCCAGTGCGCCAACACAATTAGGAAACTTGCACTCGGTCCAGAAGCCCTGGGCGATCTCCTCCCATTTCGTGGTGTCCGGCACAGGCATGTATCTGGCCCTCAGTCGCGTCCAAAGGATCCTCGAAGTCCTCACGACGATGCCTGCCACCGTGCTCTTCCCAATACGAAATGTGACATGTAGCGATGTATATGTTTGTCCAGTTGCGATGTACCTACAAGAGAAATAATCGAAATCAATTTTTCATGTCGTTACAGGAGAAAGGTTCAAGACAAGGTGGCGCAATATACGGGATGCATATGTGAAATGGCTACGGAAGAAAAAACTTGCCGAACGAAGTGGCAGTGGCGGGGGAAGGCGACAAAAAGACTACCAATTTGCCAAGCAATTGTCTTTCATCAATGCAAGCCTGGAACCTAGACTGTAAGTACCACTACTGTGGGCAGGAACTGAGAGCTCATTACCATGACTTCGGCCATGTATTGCTATGGCCTCAATTCCCATGGCTAGCGAACTTTTCTCACAAGCTTTATCAAATGTTGGGTAGAAACTGGTGATAAAGTGATTGCTAGTGTTTGCTAGCTCTGTGAATTGACGCCACATGCTGTTTGGCACACCAATAAATATTTTTTTTATCTACAGGACTGAAGACAATTTGGAGCAAGAGGAACCGACCCAGGAGGCACGGTTCAGCAGTGAGGAGAGCTTGGTGGATGATGACGTCGCCGATGTAACCTATTGCCCCGAGGCGAGGAGTAGGAGGAGGGAGTCCTTAATCACAACTCCGTCCTTTGATGATGACTTGGCAGAAGAGAGCTTGGATGTTGAGGTTGCAGGACCGAGTGTGGAAGAAGCTGAACCTCCACAATCGACCGCTATGGAAGCTCCAGGGGAACAAGAACAAAGTGAGGAGCACCGAGAGACTGCAGCACAACCAGCGCGCAGGGCAACCCCGACACAGGCCAGAGGACGGGAAGATGCTGCCACACCACCAGTGAGGACCACCACACCAGTGAGGCGTCGAGGTACCCTCCCCCCAACAAGGAGAGAGACAGAGTCCGAGATGTCCGGGGCTGTCTCCGGACTTCTCGGGATTCTTCAGAGCCACCAAACTCTCATAACCCGGCAGTTGCAAGATGAGGACAGGGGCCATATCATGGAGCAGTACAAGTCCCACATCACTACACTGCAATGTGAGCTCGACGCTGTACATGGGCACTACAGGGACGAGCTTAAAATGATGCATGAGATGCACAGAGGAGAAATCGACCAACTGCGTGCGCAGCATCATCAGTCGGTGGGCCAGCTGCAGAACATGATGCAGCAAATGCATCAACAAAGCAAGGAACTACTGAAATTGCAGGCACACCCGTGTTTTCACACTGTGATGTCTCTAATACCATATCTTGAAAAGGTGCCTTCACAAAACCTGATGGCGTGCCATTCCAATTTGCTGGAGGTGATTAAACAGCACATGGACACGCCATTATTGCAACCACCAATTTTTAGACCCCCACAACCAACAGCGGTGCCCACCTGGCAATCATCACAGATGTACACCGGCTACAGAGGCAGTCAATATGGGCCACCGCTGTCAGGGTCCAGCTCATCCACGACCAGCACCCAAGAGAGTCCAGATTTCCAGGCAGCAACTCCCACCTTTTCTAGTAGTGGTGCCGATACAATTTGAAAAAAAGTCAAATTGTTCCTGGACATGCTCCTCTGAATACCTCCGATCCTCGGAGGAAGGATACCATCACAGGGCTTTTTAACTTTTGGTTTTGCTGGACTTGAACTTTAGGGCCTGGTGTCCCCGAAAGACACTACCTGGGTCACAACCTTGTGCCTGTTGCACTGCACCTGTAGTCCTGCACCTGTGCCTTTGATTCCTCTTGTTCCTTACTTTGTTGATCCTAATCACTTGCACAAGACCCTTGGAGCCATGGGTGAAGGACACCTTGACTGGTCGGTGAGAGGCCTAGCCTTTTCACTGACCTGTGTCCTTCATCCATGGCTCAGAGGGTCCTGTGCCAGTCGTTAGGTTTTAGAAGCACTAATAATTTAGGGCCTGGTGTCCCCGAAAGACACTACCTGGGTCACAACCTTGTGCCTGTTGCACTGCACCTGTAGTCCTGCACCTGTGCCTTTGATTCCTCTTGTTCCTTACTTTGTTGATCCTAATCACTTGCACAAGACCCTTGGAGCCATGGGTGAAGGACACCTTGACTGGTCGGTGAGAGGCCTAGCCTTTTCACTGACCTGTGTCCTTCATCCATGGCTCAGAGGGTCCAGTGCCAGTCGTTAGGTTTTAGAAGCACTAATAATTTAGGGCCTGGTGTCCCCGAAAGACACTACCTGGGTCACAACCTTGTGCCTGTTGCACTGCACCTGTAGTCCTGCACCTGTGCCTTTGATTCCTCTTGTTCCTTACTTTGTTGATCCTAATCACTTGCACAAGACCCTTGGAGCCATGGATGAAGGACACCTTGACTGGTCGGTGAGAGGCCTAGCCTTTTCACTGACCTGTGTCCTTCATCCATGGCTCAGAGGGTCATGTGCCAGTGGTTAGGTTTTTGAAGCACTTCAATTTTAGGGCCTGGTGTCCCCGAAAGACACTACCTGGGTCACAACCTTGTGCCTGTTGCACTGCACCTGTAGTCATGCACCTCTGCCATCGGTTCCTCTTGCTCCTCACTTTGTTCTTGTTCCTAACCACTTGCACAAGACCCTTGGAGCCATGGGTGAAGGACACCTTGACTGGTCGGTGAGAGGCCTAGCCTTTTCACTGACCTGTGTCCTTCATCCATGGCTCAGAGGGTCCTGTGCCAGTGGTTAGGTTTTTGAAGCACTTCAATTTATTAGGGCCTGGTGTCCCCGAAAGACACTACCTGGGTCACAACCTTGTGCCTGTTGCACTGCACCTGTAGTCATGCACCTCTGCCATCGGCTCCTCTTGCTCCTCACTTTGTTCTTGTTCCTAACCACTTGCACAAGACCCTTGGAGCCATGGATGAAGGACACCTTGACTGGTCGGTGAGAGGCCTAGCCTTTTCACTGACCTGTGTCCTTCATCCATGGCTCAGAGGGTCATGTGCCAGTGGTTAGGTTTTTGAAGCACTTCAATTTTAGGGCCTGGTGTCCCCGAAAGACACTACCTGGGTCACAACCTTGTGCCTGTTGCACTGCACCTGTAGTCATGCACCTCTGCCATCGGTTCCTCTTGCTCCTCACTTTGTTCTTGTTCCTAACCACTTGCACAAGACCCTTGGAGCCATGGGTGAAGGACACCTTGACTGGTCGGTGAGAGGCCTAGCCTTTTCACTGACCTGTGTCCTTCATCCATGGCTCAGAGGGTCATGTGCCAGTGGTTAGGTTTTTGAAGCACTTCAATTTTAGGGCCTGGTGTCCCCGAAAGACACTACCTGGGTCACAACCTTGTGCCTGTTGCACTGCACCTGTAGTCATGCACCTCTGCCATCGGTTCCTCTTGCTCCTCACTTTGTTCTTGTTCCTAACCACTTGCACAAGACCCTTGGAGCCATGGGTGAAGGACACCTTGACTGGTCGGTGAGAGGCCTAGCCTTTTCACTGACCTGTGTCCTTCATCCATGGCTCAGAGGGTCCTGTGCCAGTGGTTAGGTTTTTGAAGCACTTCAATTTATTAGGGCCTGGTGTCCCCGAAAGACACTTGGGCAGCTATGCCCTACAACTCTTCCAGCACAAAGTTGGTGGTTGGTGTTCCTTAAAACTGACCGGGCTATACCATAGATATGTTATTTTTTTGTCTTCCATGTTGGAAGAATGTTTCCATGTTGGAAAGTGGTTGTTTTTGCAATAAAAAAAATTGTTTTTACATACCTCAGTGTGATGAGTAGTTGTTCTTGTGGTGTGACTGCTCTCCTGAACGTGGTATCCTTCTTCCTAAGGTCATCCTTCACCATCTCCAAAAGGGTATCAAACCTGTCAGGAGATGTAAAGGAAGAAGCTGTAAAGTATGTTGTGGGACAAGGTGTTGGGTGGAGGATGGGGGAGGTGTGTTTACAGAGGTTTGGGAGTGTTGTGGAGGGTGGGGGTGTAGTGAATAGCTAGGTATACAGGGGTGTGGGGGTCAGGGTGGTGTGTTTAGCTAGGTATACAGGGATGAGGTGTTGTGGGGGTGAGGGTGTGGTGTTTAGGAATGGTGGGGGTTGGTGTATTTAGGCCTATATACTTACAGGGGAATAGACATCCGAGTGTAGCTGTAGAACTTCTGTGGGTGTCGTCTGAGGTCCCGGTAGAGGGCCTGGAACTCTCCCTTCCTCTGCCTCCTGGCTAGTAGAGGGTGCACCCACCATCTCCTGCGAGGAGCACGCCTTCTCCCCACATAGTAGTAGGTAAACAACAGGAAGGAGAGAATTCCCAGGTAATAAGCGTAAAAAATGACTGGATCCATGGTCCCAACTGCTGTCTCTGTATCCAAGGATGGTCTCCACACGTCCAGCTGTCTCCAACAATGACCCCAGAGCTTCTGCTGACCTCCCAGAACCCCAGGTATTTATACAGGTTGTTATCTCTTTAGGAATCCGGATCCGGACCGCAACCGTGTTCATACCGCACGGAAACCGTATGCAACCGGACCGGATCCGGACCGGATCCGGACAGGAACCGTACGGTTCAGGTCCGATCCGGCTCCGGTGCGGTCCGGACATCCGGTGCGGTTTTTGCAAAACCGCAAGTGTGAACGGGGCCTTACTGATGATATTCATGTGAGAGATGATACCGGTCAGGGCTGCCCCTTGTCACCTCTGCTGTATGATTCTCCTGCTGCTGGAGCCAGAGTGACTGGCCAGCTTACTGATGATATTCATGTGAGAGATGATACCGGTCAGGGCTGCCCCTTGTCACCTCTGCCTGTGTGATTCTCCTGCTGCTGGAGCCAGAGTGACTGGCCAGCTTACTGATGATATTCATGTGAGAGATGATACCGGTCAGGGCTGCCCCTTGTCACCTCTGCTGTATGATTCTCCTGCTGCTGGAGCCAGAGTGACTGGCCAGCTTACTGATGATACTCATGTGAGAGATGATACCGGTCAGGGCTGCCCCTTGTCACCTCTGCTGTATGATTCTCCTGCTGCTGGAGCCAGAGTGACTGGCCAGCTTACTGATGATATTCATGTGAGAGATGATACCGGTCAGGGCTGCCCCTTGTCACCTCTGCCTGTATGATTCTCCTGCTGCTGGAGCCAGAGTGACTGGCCAGCTTACTGATGATATTCATGTGAGAGATGATACCGGTCAGGGCTGCCCCTTGTCACCTCTGCTGTATGATTCTCCTGCTGCTGGAGCCAGAGTGACTGGCCAGCTTACTGATGATATACATGTGAGAGATGATACCGGTCAGGGCTGCCCCTTGTCACCTCTGCTGTATGATTCTCCTGCTGCTGGAGCCAGAGTGACTGGCCAGCTTACTGATGATATACATGTGAGAGATGATACCGGTCAGGTCTGACCCTTGTCACCTCTGCTGTATGATTCTCCTGCTGCTGGAGCCAGAGTGACTGGCCAGCTTACTGATGATATTCATGTGAGAGATGATACCGGTCAGGATTGCCCCTTGTCACCTCTGCTGTATGATTCTCCTGCTGCTGGAGCCAGAGTGACTGGCCAGCTTACTGATGATATACATGTGAGAGATGATACCGGTCAGGGCTGCCCCTTGTCACCTCTGCTGTATGATTCTCCAGAAGAGGCCTGGGAAGCGAAGATTAGCGTAGTAGGGAAGGCCTACACATGATAGTGTAGCCTGCCTGGAAAGGAAAGGGTTAAGTGAGGGGCTGGTAGGCGAGGAGGAGTTATGGGATGCTGGGGTTTTGAAGGAGGCGGGGGGCGGAGACAGCCAGTCAGGCGTTAGGGGAAGAAGCTGGAGGAACCTTACCTGCCTGGCTGCAACATGTCCGACGTTGAGGCCTTGGTGGACAAAATCCGGGCAGAGGCAGCGTCCAGGGGACCAGAGTGGGTCAACGTCCAGCTTGCAGCCATGTCAGCTGGGACGAGTGAGCGGCAGCAGGAGACGCGGAGAACATCCAGGCCACCAGACAGACTCAGCCCGGAGCCGACCACGAGGTCGTTGAGGAGGAGCGGGAGCCCTGCACGCGAGCGACAGTCACCCCCTGCCAAGAAGCAACCGGCGGCAGGAGGGTCATCCGGGAGGAGCTCGGCGGAAAGTAGTAAGAAGGGGAAGAAGGCGGAGAAGGCAGGGGCGGCGGCTGCCAAGCGGCAGGCCTCGCGCGCCTCAAAAGGGAAGAAGGGGCACGGCAGCACCAGCAGGGCGGGCACCGCCGCTTCTCGGAGCGCAGCGGGGGCCCATGCATCTCATCAGCGTGCCAGTTCACCATCCAGCACCGACAGCAGCACGGGCGCCACAGTGTCGATGAGGGCATCCGGTCAGCAAGCCAGCAGCGGTGCGGGCACCGTTGCGTCGCATAGCGCGACGGTGGCTCATACACCCCACCAGCAAGGCAGCGCACCCACGAGCAGCGCAGGGGGAGATGGAGCTACACCTGCTGGGGATAGAACTGAGAGGGACGTCGGAGCATCGCTGAGGGGATTGCAGCCAGCACAAGCGGAAGGTCATGTGGGCGGGCCAGTGGCTGGGCCCAGCGGCAGGGCGAGTGCAGAAGCAGGTGCATCTGGATCCGGAGCAGCGGTCGGGCAGGTCGTCATCCCTGCGCCACCAGGTGAGGCCACCATAACAAGTCATATTACCAATGTTGCATGTGATGTGGGTGCGGGTGTGATAAGGGGGCAGGCACAGACAGGGGGGGGCTGGTCCACTGGCTCACAGGCGGCCATTCTCCCCGTTTTGGAATCATTCATGGCTGACATGAGAAATTTGCTGTCAGCCCCTGCGGCGGCTCCTGGCTCGCCTGTGGGAGTGTGGACAGGTCAGTCCATAGCGCAATGGCCCACAGGAGAGCCTTCACGGGCGGGTTTACTGCAGACTGGTGTCAGGGTCGGGACTGGGTTACAACAGTTAAGCTTCGCGGCCCCCCCAGGGGCGGTTACAGTAGGTACGAGTACGCAGGTACAAGCACAGGCGGTTCTGCCCTTGGCAGTGTCTGGCAGTACCGAAGTAGCTGTGCAAACTAGCGAATCAGGAGGGGAGGGGGAAAAATCGGGAGAATCGGAGGTGATTCGGCTAGCTGATGCAGCCAAGGCAGAGATGTACGTGTGCCTTAGCGGGCCGCTGGGGGTCCACCTGAAGGCGGACGTGCATGAGCGCATTTGGAAAGGCGAGTTCGTGGAAATTTTTTCTCTGCTTCATCTGGCAAAATTTAATTTGGATAAGGTTAAAACGACCGAGTCCAAAAAGGAGGAGGAGGAACGGCGTCGGTATCGTTTGATACCACGCACGTTCCAAAACTGGCTGCAGGCTTTCGAGATTTTGGCGTGCGTAATTGGGGAAAAGAATCCCGAGTGTTGCTCGGCTCTGTTTTGTTATCAAAATGCGATTGGCGAGGCGTATAGGAGGTATGGCGGGGATGCCTGGCTCAAGTATGACGAGGCATTCCGGCAGAGAAAAGCGGTTCGGCCTTCGGTGTGCTGGAACCACAAGGATATTGAGCTCTGGATGAGTCTGATGATTCCTGCAACCGGGCCGCAGTCCTTTCGGGGACAGGACAGTTCGGGGTCCACAGGAAAGTCATCAAATAGGCAAAAAGGGTTGTGCTGGCAATTTAATGACAGCACGTGCAGATTCGGCTCTTCGTGCCGTTTCAAGCACGAGTGCTCAGGGTGTGGCGGATCGCACCCCGCGGCCAGATGTTATAAACAGAAAAGAGGCAGGTTATCGGATGCTGGAAGCAAGAGGGAGGACGCCAGTGAAGGTTCAAAGGATGGAGCAGTTTCTTTGTGATTATCCTAGCGGGGAAGACGCGGCTTTCTTGCGCCGGGGGTTCACGGAGGGTTTTGTCATCCCCAGCCAATGTGCAGCTAAGGGTGAAGGGTATCACAAGAATTTGCGTTCGGCGAATGAGTTACCGGGAATTGTGAATTTGAAATTGAAGAAAGCGGGTCCATATGACAGTTGTCCCCTGGTGGGCTTGATCGTTTCCCCACTGGGGGTGGTCCCAAAAAAGGAGCCGGGCGCGTTCCGCCTTATACACCACCTGTCTTATCCGAAGGGGTCGTCGGTTAATGACGGCCTGTCAGAACAGGACACATCAGTGGTGTATACGTCTTTTGATGTAGCGCTCCGTTGGGTAAGAAGGTTGGGTCAGGGTTCCCTTTTAGCTAAGACGGACATTGAGTCTGCTTTCAGGTTGCTGCCGGTACATCCGTCCAGTTTCAGGTTATTGGGAATTGTTTGGGAAGGGAAATATTTTGTGGATCTCTGCCCTCCCATGGGTTGTGCTATTTCATGTTCATTCTTCGAGAAGTTTAGTTGTTTTGTTGAATGGGTCGTCCGTAAAGTCTCAGGTATGAGATCTGTGATACATTATCTGGACGATTTCTTGTTTATGGGGGAGGCTGGGTCCGCAGATTGTGCATCGGCTTTGAACGTAATGTACCAGATTTGCGATGAGTTCGGGATTCCCCTGGCATTAGCCAAGACGGAAGGTCCCACCACTTCGTTAAAGTTCCTAGGTGTCCAAATTGACACGGTCAACATGGAATGTAGCTTGCCACTCGATAAGGTTAGTGACCTCCGACGCACTATACAGGAAGTAGTGGGGAAGCGCAAGGTTACGTTGAGGGAGTTGCAATCCTTGCTGGGCAAATTGAACTTTGCCTGCAGGATTATGCCTATGGGCCGTATTTTCTGTAGGCGCCTGTCGAGCGCAACGGCCGGAATTTCCTCACCTCACCATCGTATCCGGGTGACTGCAGATATGAAGGAGGATTTAAAGGTTTGGTTGACCTTTTTGCAGGATTTTAATGGGAGGTCTCTCTGGATGGATGAAGAGGTAAGTAATTTTGACATCGAATTGTTTACCGATGCATCCGGTGCTCATGGCTTGGGCATCTTCATGGCAGGAGAGTGGTGCTCCTCCCCTTGGCACGCGTCTTGGGTGGAGGCGGGATTTACAAAAAACTTGGTGTTATTGGAATTGTTTCCGATACTTGTGGCACTGGAGCTGTAGGGGCAGCGTTTGGCGAATAAACGAATTCGCTTCAACTGCGACAATTTGGGCGTGGTTTTGGCAGTAAATAAGTTTTCAGCCTCCTCGCCACCAGTGATTCGTATAATGAGACAGTTGGTGTTGTTGTGTTTGAAGTTGAACATCTGCATCTTTGCGGTGCATTTGCCAGGAGTCGACAACGTTATAGCTGATGCCCTCTCTCGCTTCCAGTGGGACAAGTTTCGGGCTGTGGCGCCTGCGGCGGAGGAGATTGGGGTTTCTTGTCCAGAGAGGATGTGGACAATTCCTTTCGGATGATATCTCAGCTACATAGGAGGTCATTGTCTGAGTCGTCATGGGCGGCGTACACGCCTGTGTGGAAAACGTGGGACGCTTTGGCGGCTCAGGTCGGAGTCTGCTCAACGGATGAAGATAGATTGTGCCTGCTCCTTTACTTTGTGGGTAATAACTTTGCGGAGGGCACATCGCCTACGGCAATGTCCAAAAAGTTGGCGGCATTGGCCTTTTTGTTCAAACTCAGGGGTCAAAAAGATGTGTCAAAAGACTTTAAAGTAACACAGGCTATGAAGGGTTTCAGGATGGGTTCCACAAGCAGGGATTCCAGACGCCCGGTTACATTCGGAATTCTGGAATCAGTGGTATTGGCTTTACAGGGAATATGCTCAGATCAGGGGGAAGTGGTCCTGTTCAGCACAGCTTTCGTGTTAGCGTTCTTTGGGGCGTTTAGGGTGGGGGAGTTGGTGAGCAGGTCAAAGGTTGCGGGGGGGGGCATCCTCGCCGGAGATGTGGCTGTTCAAGAAGGATCGGTTACCATTACGTTACGCAAGTCAAAAACTGATCGCCTGGGAAAAGGAAAGGTTATTACGTTGTGTCAGATTGGGGGTTTGCTTTGCCCCCGGGAGAATGTTGTGCGTTTTTTATCAATTCGACCCGAATCTTCTCCGGTTTTCCTAGTGCACAGTAACGGTTCTCCACTGACCCGGTTTCAGTTTTCGGCTATTTTCCGTAAGTGCCTCCAGAGGGCAGGCCACAGCCCCGGCGAGTTTGCCCCCCACTCCTTCCGCATAGGTGCAGCTACCGAGGCGTCGCGTTGGGGGTTAAGTGAGGAGATAGTGAAAAGAATAGGTAGATGGGATTCCATGAGATATAGGTCATATGTTCGGTTGCATCTAGCATAAGAATCAGCTGATAGTTGTGTTTTCTTTGTGTTTGCTGGCTCGGCTTTTCTTCCCCCTTCCTTCTTTTGTTTATGTTTTGCAGGAAGCCCGGCTTTAATTTGGATTTTCGGACACTCTTATGTTGCTAGGGGTACAAGAAGAGCTGCGGTTCGCCCCGAGGGGCGTCAACTTGGTTTCCCTCGCCAGGAGGTCCGGATCCGGTGGCTGGGCTTCCCGGGTATGCTTTGGGCACGGGTTTTACCTGAATTCCGAAGGTATACAGAGTGGGACAGGGCCCCGGACGTGTTGGTGCTTCACGTCGGGGGGAACGACATTGCAGCGAAATCTACAAGATCTATAATTCGGGACATTAAGTTTGATGTTCTGAGGATCAGAAAGGAGTTTCCGACCACAGTTGTCGTGTGGTCTGATGTAGTAGCTAGGGCAAGATGGAGATTGGCAAGGTCAGTGAACAGGGTCAACAAAGCTAGGGTCAAATTGAACAAAGAGGTGGCAAGGTTCGTGGTCAATAATGGAGGCGTGGCTGTCAGGCATATCGAACTTGAAGACGACCTCCATTTGCTTCTCAGTGGTGATGGCGTTCATTTGAACGACATTGGCACGGACTTATGGGCATTAGGGATAGAAAAGGGCATTCAGAGAGCCTTGCGGGTGTGGGCCTCTCTGGCATGAGGGGTCACGCCGGTTCGTGGTGGAGGGGTAAGGGCTCCGAAGGTCGAGTAACTTTGTGGGGGAATTTGCCTCAGGTGCAAATCACCCGGTTTAGGTTCTCAACAAGTGGGAGTTATTCGGTGGGCAAGCAGCTGTCCCTGAGCCGGTGACTGCGGCGGGGGCCGGTTACAGGCTGTTTGCCCCTTATCCTGGACTGTCAACTGAAGGAGTATCTCGGACCCCTTACCTCAGCTCTCTGAAGTTGTTGTGTTGTTTGCATATGTTTGGTTTAAATAAACGGGCTGCTTTGGCCTATAAAATCCAGCTGGGTGTCACGTGTTTTATTGTATAAGTATTAGAAGGCTAGGCTGTTGCTACTATCATGTATCTCACAGGCTGCTGCTGTATGTGTAATCTCATGTCTTCATCAATCAGTTCAGTTACTATGTGTGTGCTTACATAACATGCTTATCCCATGTGTACATGTATCTTCATCATGTGTGACTACAGGCTGTGTGTATCTCACAGGCTGCTGCTGTATGTGTAATCTCATGTCTTCATCAATCAGTTCAGTTACTATGTGTGTGTGCTTTCATAACATGCTTATCCCATGTGTACATGTATCTTCATCATGTGTGACTACAGGCTGTGTGTATCTCACAGGCTGCTGCTGTATGTGTAATCTCATGTCTCCATCAATCAGTTCAGTTACTATGTGTGTGCTTACATAACATGCTTATCTCCTGTGTACATGTATCTTCATCATGTGTGACTACAGGCTTCATGTATCTCACAGGCTGCTGCTGTATGTGTAATCTCATGTCTCCATCAATCAGTTCAGTTACTATGTGTGTGTGCTTACATAACATGCTTATGTCATGTGTACATGTATCTTCATCATGTGTGACTACAGGCTGCGTGTATCTCACAGGCTGCTGCTGTATGTGTAATCTCATGTCTCCATCAATCAGTTCAGTTACTATGTGTGTGTGCTTACATAACATGCTTATGTCATGTGTACATGTATCTTCATCAAATGTGACTACAGGCTTCATGTATCTCACAGGCTGCTGTATGTGTAATCTCATGTCTTCATCAATCAGTTCAGTTACTAAGCAAGGCCTGGAAGAAGCGAAGGAAGGGAGCGTAAGGAAAGGCCAACATGATAGTGCTGGACATAGTCCGGCAGGGGAAGGGTTAAGTTGTTGGAGGAAGGCAGGAAGTAGTAGGAAGAGGTGGGGCAGGCCAGAGCTGGGAGAGAGAGAAGGCACTGGAAGGAAGGGAGGAGTCAGAGGCCGGAGGGAGACACAGGAGAAAGATTCAAGGTGGCTGCTCCTGCCTTACCCGCAATGGAGGACGTAGAGAGCTTGCTGCGGATGGTCCGGACGGAGGCTGCTGCACGCGGCCCCTCATGGGTCGCAGAACAGATGTCCAGGATGGCGGGTGGGGCGGATGGAGAACCTGGAGGGCGCACTAGTGCGCGGATATCGCGGCCGCCGGAGCGGCTGAGCCCCAGCCCATCGCCCAGGGGGACTAGGCGGAGCGGAAGTCCGACTCAGGGACCGCCGGCTCCCCCCAAGAAGAGAGGCAAAGCGGCAGGCGGGAGCGCGGCAGAGCAGCCGGAGTCGCATGGGGAGGAGGAACGACCGGGCCCCAGTACCGGAGAGGATGGGATGACGGGCCAGGGAGACGCTGGGCCTACCGAGGAGCAGCCGCAGGGAGCACAAGAGGCGCAGCACACGCCAGCACCCCCCGCTGGGCGTCCGCAAAAAGGTGGGACGCGGAAGAAGGGAGGCGGCAGCACCAGGGCACAGCAGGCCGCAGTACAGTCAGCCGCGGACCAGAAGAAGGCTCAGCAGGCGGCGAGCAGAGGTGCGGGCAAGGGGAAGCAGGCGGGGAAGACCGCCACGCCGGAGTCAGCCCTGCGGTCACATCGGAAGGGGTCCAGCGGCCAGCCACATGACCAAGGGGGCAGGGTGGCCACCAGAAGCAGGCACCATTCACCGACCCCACCCCGCAGGACGGGAAGGGGCGAGACCTCCAGGGGGCACGAGTCGGAAGTGCATAGGAGAGGGGACAACGGCGGCACAGAGAGGGGTCGAGGACGAGGTGCCAATCAGCACAGGAATGTCAGCGGATCGGCCCGCCCGGGCGATGCCGCATCTGAGGGGTCCGAGGAGGACGATGGACCGAGGATGGAGAGCCCGAGGGTCCCGGAGGACCATGATGACCATCCGGCACAGCGAGGTGAGCCAATGTACAGATCCAATAATTCCTTACATGCTGGTGTGAATAGCAATGCGGGTAGTGGATGTGAGGGGTCTAGCCCGGCAGTAGGGGGCAATATGGCAAATTTAGGCGATGTGTCAGGTGCGGCGTTGTCAATGATGACGTCGTTATTGCTGAGTATTCGAGATACCTTACAAGGTCAGACGGCTACGAGGTCCACACCTGTAGCAGCGTGGTCAGGACCCGCGGAGCAAAGGGCGGTAGTTGCAACGCCGCCTCAGGTGACGCAGGCTAGTGTGCAGACAGCTACCGGGTCGACTCAGACACTTGAGACGACGGGAGACAAGGATACAGAGATGATCCGCTTATCAGATAAGGCACAAGGTGATGTTTATTTATGTATGAGGGGGCCGATGGGAAAGCATTTGAAACAGGAGGTGCGTGAAAAAATTTGGAAAGGGGAGTACATTGAGATTTTTTCATTGCTCCCTTTGGGTAAGTTCAATTTAGATAGGGGTAGAATTGATGAGACCAAAAAAGAGGACGAAGAGCGTAGGAGGTATCGCTTGATACCAAGGACGTTCCAAAATTGGTACCAGGCATTTGCAATATATGCGAGCGTGCTGGGGGAGAAGCAACCAGAGTGCTGTTCGGCACTTTTTTGCTATTTCGATATGATTGGGGAGGCCCACAGGATGTATGGTGGAAACGCCTGGCTGAGGTATGACGAACAATTCAGACAGGAAAAGGCTTTTCATCCAGGTATTAAATGGAATCATAAGAACATCGATTTGTGGATGAGTCTGATGATTCCAGGCACAAAGGCAAATCAGCCCTTTCAGGGGACGGCCAGCAGCCCTGGATCAGCGGGTCAGCTGGCCAATAGAAAGCCCGGGGTCTGCTGGAAGTTCAATGAAGGGGCATGCAAATTTGGGAGCGCATGTCGGTTTAAGCACGACTGCTCAGCCTGCGGTGGAAGTCACATGGTTACGAAATGCTTCAGAAAAGGAAAGGGTCAGTACGCGGATTCCTCTGGAAAAAGGGAAGAGTCCGGTGAAGGTAGCAAGGATGGAACCGTACCTAAATAGATTTCCCGATACGGAGGTAGCTGAATTTTTGAGAAGAGGGTTTGCGGAGGGTTTCATAATCCCTAGCTTTGGGGTTCCGACTTCGCAACCCCCATTTCGTAATCTAAAATCAGTTACCGCACATCCGGAAGTGGTATCGAGGAAGTTGGAGAAGGAGGTGAGTTTAGGTAGAATGTCTGGCCCCTTTCAGCAACCCCCTGTAGAAGATTTGATTGTGTCACCTTTAGGGCTAGTTCCTAAGAAGGAGCCAAATTCGTTTAGGTTAATACACCATCTGTCTTATCCAAAAGGAGCTTCAGTTAATGATGGGATTGACCCGGAATCCTCCTCAGTAATTTACACGTCTTTTGATGCGGCGGTTAGACTGGTAAAACGTGCAGGACAGGGCGCCTTGTTAGCTAAGACGGACGTGGAGGCGGCCTTCCGTTTATTACCGGTTCACCCCACAAGTTTCAGGTTGCTCGGTTGTTTTTGGGAAGGGGGTTATTATGTCGATCGTTGTTTACCAATGGGTTGTTCGATTTCATGTTCTTATTTTGAGCGGTTTAGCTCCTTTGTAGAATGGGTGGTGAAGGACGAGTCGGGGCTCAGGACGGCTATTCACTACCTGGATGATTTTTTATTCGTGGGCCCGGCCTCGTCAAGTGACTGCGCACATCTACTGAACACAATGAGGTGGGTATGTGACAGATTGGGCGTTCCATTAGCAGAGGAAAAAACGGAGGGCCCTCAGACCAGCATAAAATTTCTGGGGATTACGATAGACTCCATTGCTATGGAATGCAGGTTGCCCGAGGAAAAAGTGACTGATTTGCAGGGTACCATAAAAAGAGTCCTTAGCTGTAAGAAGGTGACCCTGCATGAGTTACAGTCCCTGTTAGGGAAGTTAAATTTCGCTTGCAGGATCATGCCCATGGGGCGGATTTTCTGCAGGCGATTGGCAAGGGCTACTGCGGGCGTACAGCTTCCTCACCACAGGGTTCGCCTGGTAACGGCACATAAGCAAGATCTGCTCATGTGGCTGTCCTTTTTGGAAGAATTCAATGGGCGGTCCCTTTGGATGGATGAGAGTACAGGCAATCATGATTTGGAGTTGTTCACGGATGCTGCAGGATCGTGTGGGTTCGGGGCCTTCTTTGCAGGTAAGTGGTGTGCGGAAGCCTGGCCAGTGAGTTGGGAGCAGTTAGGTTTTACAAGAAACCTACTGCTCCTGGAATTGTTTCCCATTTTGGTAGCGGTAGAATTGTGGGGTACGTTGCTTCGGAACAAGAGGATTCGCTTTAATTGCGATAACCTAGGAGTGGTGACAGCGGTCAACAGCTTGTCAGCATCATCACCTCCGGTCGTGAAGGTTTTGAGACAGTTGGTTCTCAGTTGTTTGAGATATAACCTGTTCATTTTCGCCGTTCACTTGCCGGGGGTGGAGAATGATGTGGCTGACGCTCTTTCTCGGTTCCAATGGCAGAGATTCCGGGACGTCGCGCCAGGAGCGGATCGACAAGGGGAGGCTTGTCCCTCGGCCTTGTGGGAGGTACCCCTGGGCCCGTAGGAGAGTGGATATCGAACTCATTGTCAGAGGCCACCTGGTCGGCATACACGACAGTGTGGAGACAATGGAGCGAACTACAGCACCAGTTCGGAAGAGGTGAGACGGAACAAGATCAAGTTTATCTGCTGTTGCAGTTCATGGCTATGAAAGGAGCGGAGGGAATATCTGCATCGGCATTATCAAAAAACTTGTCAGCACTTTCATTTGCCTTTAAGTTACAGGGTCTACCGGACGTGACCAAGGATTTTAGGGTGCGTATGGCACTAAGGGGTTTCAGGACGCAGCAACAGATACCGAAGGATTCCAGGCGTCCAGTTACGTTCCAGCTGCTTGAGTCGCTGGTGAACAGATTGGGATCGCTGTGTAATTCGTGGTATGAGGAATTGCTGTTCGGGGCGGCTTTCTCACTAGCGTTTTTCGGGGCATTCAGGATTAGCGAATTGGTGAGTAAAGGAAGGCATTTCCCTGGAGGTCTACTGCGGGAGGAGGTCAAGCTTCTTCCGGAATCTGTGGAGGTTTTCCTCCGCAGATCAAAGACGGATCGTGCAGGGGCAGGCAGGACAATTCATTTATTTCAGATTAGTGGGTCCGTAGCATGCCCAGTCTCCAGGGTTGCTGAGTTTTTAAGGGTCCGGACCAAAACTGGTCTTTCCTTCCTGTGTCACGAGGATGGTTATTCCCTATCTAAGTATCAGTTTATTGCAGTCTTTAGAAAAACTTTAGCAAGCTTGGGGTTAGCTGAAAAGGAATACGCATCTCATTCGTTCAGGATAGGTGCAGCGACGGAAGCAGCCAGGTGGGGGCTCGCGGACGAGCACATAAAGCGAATAGGAAGGTGGGAGTCATCCCGCTTTCTGCTTTATGTTAGGCCGCATTTGATTTAGCATTGTAGCATGTTCTAGTTTTTTATAGTTAGTTGGTGGTTGGTTCTCCCTCTCTTCTTTTCTTTTATTTCAGTGATTGGCATCTCCCCTCGGCTGGTCTGGATTATGGGGCACTCCTATGTGTCAAGGGGTGTCCAGCGAGCTGCTGTAAGACCGGACGGTCGGCAGCTGGGTATTCCAAGAACAACGGCGAGGCTGAGATGGATAGGTTTCCCAGGTTTGATGTGGGATAAGGTGCTGAAAAAAATACGGAGTCTGGTGACACAGGACGGAGCACCAGATGTCCTAGTTATACACGCGGGTGGCAATGATTTGGCCACAAGGACAACGCGAGCAATAACCAGGGAGATAAAAGGTGATCTCTTGGAGCTGCGCTCTACTTTACCCGACACTGTGATCGTGTGGTCGGAGATGGTGAGTAGGAGCAAGTGGAGACTGGCACGATCAGTGGAGAAGGTGAATCGAGCTCGGAGGAAGCTCAACAGAGAGGTGTCACGTTTCATAGTACAACACGGGGGTGTGGCGGTTAGGCATCTAGAGCTAGAGGAGGATACGGAGTTGTTGCTGGCAGCCGACGGGGTTCATCTCAACCCCATCGGGATTGAGTTGTGGACACTAGCGTTAGAGGAGGGAATTCAAAAAGCCCTAGCGGTGCGGGCGGCGCAAGGGTGAGGTTTCCCCCTTGTTTGCTGTGGCGGGGCAAGGTGTCCGGAGAATGGTGAAGGAAGGATGACTTAGAGGATTTCATTTAGGTGACTTCCTCACGTAACAAGATAATGGATAAGAAGAACAGTTGATAAGGGGCATGCCGCTGTTCCCGAGTCTGTTGGTGCGGCTGGGGGCCGGATTGAGCCGCATGCCCAAAAAGAGAATGTTTGTTTAATTGTGTTTGCTTAAGTAGCTCTGGACGCTTTGCCCTGCAATAAATAAGCAAGTTATCGTTTTATATTAAAATGTTATTAAGGTTAATAAATGGGCTGCATTGGCCTTAAAATTCCAAAGTCAATATGCAGTCCGAGAGTTTTTATAATAAATGTAGAGTTTATGTTTGATAAGGGGTGGGGGGGAGAGAGAGATAAATCAAGGGGTTGGTTGTCCGTAGGACGGCAATTGGTCATGCACATATCAAGCAAGGCCTGGAAGAAGCGAAGGAAGGGAGCGTAAGGAAAGGCCAACATGATAGTGCTGGACATAGTCCGGCAGGGGAAGGGTTAAGTTGTTGGAGGAAGGCAGGAAGTAGTAGGAAGAGGTGGGGCAGGCCAGAGCTGGGAGAGAGAGAAGGCACTGGAAGGAAGGGAGGAGTCAGAGGCCGGAGGGAGACACAGGAGAAAGATTCCCGCCCACCCGCCCGTTAGGGGAGGATAGGTAGGTGGTTTGTCATTGCAGCTGGCGAGGCAAGGTGTCCGGAGAATGGTGAAGGAAGGATGACTTAGAGGATTTCATTTAGGTGACTTCCTCACGTAACAAGATAATGGATAAGAAGAACAGTTGATAAGGGGCATGCCGCTGTTCCCGAGTCTGTTGGTGCGGCTGGGGGCCGGATTGAGCCGCATGCCCAAAAAGAGAATGTTTGTTTAATTGTGTTTGCTTAAGTAGCTCTGGACGCTTTGCCCTGCAATAAATAAGCAAGTTATCGTTTTATATTAAAATGTTATTAAGGTTAATAAATGGGCTGCATTGGCCTTAAAATTCCAAAGTCAATATGCAGTCCGAGAGTTTTTATAATAAATGTAGAGTTTATGTTTGATAAGGGGTGGGGGGGAGAGAGAGATAAATCAAGGGGTTGGTTGTCCGTAGGACGGCAATTGGTCATGCACATATCATGTGTGTGTGCTTACATAACATGCTTATGTCATGTGTACATGTATCTTCATCAAATGTGACTACAGGCTTCGTGTATCTCACAGGCTGCTGCTGTATGTGTAATCTCATGTCTTCATCGATCAGCTCAGTTACTATGTGTGTGCTTACATAACATGCTTATCCCATGTGTACATGTATCTCCATCATGTATGACTACAGGCTGCGTGTATCTCACAGGCTGCTGTATGTGTAATCTCATGTCTTCATCAATCAGTTCAGTTACTATGTGTGTGTGCTTACATAACATGCTTATGTCATGTGTACATGTATCTTCATCATGTGTGACTACAGGCTGCGTGTATCTCACAGGCTGCTGCTGTATGTGTAATCTCATGTCTCCATCAATCAGTTCAGTTACTATGTGTGTGCTTACATAACATGCTTATCCCATGTGTACACGTATCTCCATCATGTGTGACTACAGGCTTCGTGTATCTCACAGGCTGCTGCTGTATGTGTAATCTCATGTCTTCATCAATCAGTTCAGTTACTATGTGTGTGTGCTTACATAACATGCTTATGTCATGTGTACATGTATCTTCATCAAATGTGACTACAGGCTTCGTGTATCTCACAGGCTGCTGCTGTATGTGTAATCTCATGTCTTCATCGATCAGCTCAGTTACTATGTGTGTGCTTACATAACATGCTTATCCCATGTGTACATGTATCTCCATCATGTATGACTACAGGCTGCGTGTATCTCACAGGCTGCTGTATGTGTAATCTCATGTCTTCATCAATCAGTTCAGTTACTATGTGTGTGCTTACATAACATGCTTATCTCCTGTGTACATGTATCTTCATCATGTGTGACTACAGGCTTCATGTATCTCACAGGCTGCTGCTGTATGTGTAATCTCATGTCTCCATCAATCAGTTCAGTTACTATGTGTGTGTGCTTACATAACATGCTTATGTCATGTGTACATGTATCTCCATCATGTATGACTACAGGCTGCGTGTATCTCACAGGCTGCTGCTGTATGTGTAATCTCATGTCTCCATCAATCAGTTCAGTTACTATGTGTGTGCTTACATAACATGCTTATCTCCTGTGTACATGTATCTTCATCATGTGTGACTACAGGCTTCATGTATCTCACAGGCTGCTGCTGTATGTGTAATCTCATGTCTTCATCAATCAGTTCAGTTACTATGTGTGTGTGCTTACATAACATGCTTATCCCATGTGTACACGTATCTCCATCATGTGTGACTACAGGCTTCGTGTATCTCACAGGCTGCTGCTGTATGTGTAATCTCATGTCTCCATCAATCAGTTCAGTTACTATGTGTGTGTGCTTACATAACATGCTTATCTCCTGTGTACATGTATCTTCATCATGTGTGACTACAGGCTGTGTGTATCTCACAGGCTGCTGCTGTATGTGTAATCTCATGTCTCCATCAATCAGTTCAGTTACTATGTGTGTGTGCTTACATAACATGCTTATCTCCTGTGTACATGTATCTTCATCATGTGTGACTACAGGCTGTGTGTATCTCACAGGCTGCTGCTGTATGTGTAATCTCATGTCTTCATCAATCAGTTCAGTTACTATGTGTGTGCTTACATAACATGCTTATCTCCTGTGTACATGTATCTTCATCATGTGTGACTACAGGCTTCGTGTATCTCACAGGCTGCTGCTGTATGTGTAATCTCATGTCTTCATCAATCAGTTCAGTTACTATGTGTGTGTGCTTACATAACATGCTTATCCCATGTGTACACGTATCTCCATCATGTGTGACTACAGGCATCGTGTATCTCACAGGCTGCTGCTGTATGTGTAATCTCATGTCTCCATCAATCAGTTCAGTTACTATGTGTGTGTGCTTACATAACATGCTTATCCCATGTGTACATGTATCTCCATCATGGATGACTACAGGCTGCGTGTATCTCACAGGCTGCTGTATGTGTAATCTCATGTCTTCATCAATCAGTTCAGTTACTATGTGTGTGTGCTTACATAACATGCTTATGTCATGTGTACATGTATCTTCATCATGTGTGACTACAGGCTGCGTGTATCTCACAGGCTGCTGCTGTATGTGTAATCTCATGTCTCCATCAATCAGTTCAGTTACTATGTGTGTGCTTACATAACATGCTTATCCCATGTGTACACGTATCTCCATCATGTGTGACTACAGGCTTCGTGTATCTCACAGGCTGCTGCTGTATGTGTAATCTCATGTCTTCATCAATCAGTTCAGTTATTATGTGTGTGTGCTTACATAACATGCTTATGTCATGTGTACATGTATCTTCATCAAATGTGACTACAAGCTTCGTGTATCTCACAGGCTGCTGCTGTATGTGTAATCTCATGTCTTCATCGATCAGCTCAGTTACTATGTGTGTGCTTACATAACATGCTTATCCCATGTGTACATGTATCTCCATCATGTATGACTACAGGCTGCGTGTATCTCACAGGCTGCTGTATGTGTAATCTCATGTCTTCATCAATCAGTTCAGTTACTATGTGTGTGCTTACATAACATGCTTATCTCCTGTGTACATGTATCTTCATCATGTGTGACTACAGGCTTCATGTATCTCACAGGCTGCTGCTGTATGTGTAATCTCATGTCTCCATCAATCAGTTCAGTTACTATGTGTGTGTGCTTACATAACATGCTTATGTCATGTGTACATGTATCTCCATCATGTATGACTACAGGCTGCGTGTATCTCACAGGCTGCTGCTGTATGTGTAATCTCATGTCTCCATCAATCAGTTCAGTTACTATGTGTGTGCTTACATAACATGCTTATCTCCTGTGTACATGTATCTTCATCATGTGTGACTACAGGCTTCATGTATCTCACAGGCTGCTGCTGTATGTGTAATCTCATGTCTCCATCAATCAGTTCAGTTACTATGTGTGTGTGCTTACATAACATGCTTATGTCATGTGTACATGTATCTCCATCATGTATGACTACAGGCTGCGTGTATCTCACAGGCTGCTGCTGTATGTGTAATCTCATGTCTCCATCAATCAGTTCAGTTACTATGTGTGTGCTTACATAACATGCTTATCTCCTGTGTACATGTATCTTCATCATGTGTGACTACAGGCTTCATGTATCTCACAGGCTGCTGCTGTATGTGTAATCTCATGTCTTCATCAATCAGTTCAGTTACTATGTGTGTGTGCTTACATAACATGCTTATGTCATGTGTACATGTATCTCCATCATGTATGACTACAGGCTGCGTGTATCTCACAGGCTGCTGCTGTATGTGTAATCTCATGTCTCCATCAATCAGTTCAGTTACTATGTGTGTGCTTACATAACATGCTTATCTCCTGTGTACATGTATCTTCATCATGTGTGACTACAGGCTTCGTGTATCTCACAGGCTGCTGCTGTATGTGTAATCTCATGTCTTCATCAATCAGTTCAGTTACTATGTGTGTGTGCTTACATAACATGCTTATCCCATGTGTACACGTATCTCCATCATGTGTGACTACAGGCTTCGTGTATCTCACAGGCTGCTGCTGTATGTGTAATCTCATGTCTCCATCAATCAGTTCAGTTACTATGTGTGTGTGCTTACATAACATGCTTATCTCCTGTGTACATGTATCTTCATCATGTGTGACTACAGGCTGTGTGTATCTCACAGGCTGCTGCTGTATGTGTAATCTCATGTCTCCATCAATCAGTTCAGTTACTATGTGTGTGTGCTTACATAACATGCTTATCTCCTGTGTACATGTATCTTCATCATGTGTGACTACAGGCTGTGTGTATCTCACAGGCTGCTGCTGTATGTGTAATCTCATGTCTTCATCAATCAGTTCAGTTACTATGTGTGTGCTTACATAACATGCTTATCTCCTGTGTACATGTATCTCCATCATGTGTGACTACAGGCTTCGTGTATCTCACAGGCTGCTGCTGTATGTGTAATCTCATGTCTTCATCGATCAGCTCAGTTACTATGTGTGTGCTTACATAACATGCTTATCCCATGTGTACATGTATCTTCATCATGTGTGACTACAGGCTGTGTGTATCTCACAGGCTGCAGCTGTATGTGTAATCTCAAGAGAGGGTCCGTAGCTGTAGCCCAGCGGAATGCGGAGGGCCCGGGCATGATGGGGTAGCCGTCTCCCCGGCAGTGCAGGGGTTAGCGTGGGTTGGGGGCGGTGCAGGCTAGGAGGCAGCACAGCAAGGAGGAGGGGGCGGGTGTTGGTGGAGAGGGGAGTGACAGTTTTTCCCGGGCAAGGCGGCGGAAGTGATGGGGCGGGCATTTCCGGTTTGAGCAGCAATGGAAGAAGCTGCTTGCCGGACGCCCGCTGCTCCTGCTGACATGGAGGGACTGGAGTTACTGGTTGCCCGGATCCGGGCAGAGGCAGGATCGAGGGGCCCCTCATGGGTCAATGTGCAACTGGCGGCCATGGGAGCGGGCACTTCAGCGGAGGCTGTGGCAGACAGCGCGCCGGTGGCGGCGGCAGAGCCCAGCGCTCCCCCAGCAGAAGCAGGTGAGCAGAGAGGAGAGGTGAGGAGACAGTCCAGGCCTCCGGAGAGGCTAAGCCCAGACCCCCATGCAGGAGCGCGGCGTCGCTCAGGGAGCCCCATCAGGGACCCTCCGCCCCCCCCAGCAAAGCGCACTCAAAAAACCCGGGGGTCCGGCGGGAGGAATCCCAGCCCACACCGGGATTCACCAGGAGCAGGGCCATCCAGCGCGGCTGGTTCCTCCCACCAGCAGGCAGCAAGAGAGGATGCGGCCATTAGTCCCCGCGCGGCGTGGCAGACTAAGCGAACCCAGCACAAGGATTCCCATCACATGGGTGCCGCCCCTCCTTCCGCGGCGGCAGCCCACCGGACTCAGGGCGGGAATAGGAGCTCCGCAGCCAAGGGCAAGTCGAGGGGATCCGCCAAGAAGAAGCGCAAGCCAGACAGTGGCTCGCAGCAGCAGCAGACGCGGCAAGAACAGCACAGCAGGAGCCTTGCACATGGGGACGGCTCTGCTTCCGAGGTCGATTCTGCAGCAGAGGACGGGGACAGCACAGCGGGTGGATCAGGCATGACGGCTGGCAGGGACTTGCGTCCGGGGCAGCCAGGTGAGACCAATTTAGCCGCAGTAAATGCCTTAGCCACGTTATTGTTGGGGATTTGTGGGGGTCGTCAGGGGGGGGCTGGGGGCTTGTCAGTAGCGCCAGGGTCGCAGCCAGGGCAGGCGCAGCCTTCACCTTCCACGGCGCTATTAGTGCCGCCAATCGGGTCACCTTTGTCACCGGTGGGAGCTTGGGCGTCCGCACCCCCAGTAGTGGCGTCACACGCGGGGTTAGTACCCTTGGGGGCTCCCTTACCCCGGGCAGCAGGTGCGGGCACGCAGGGGGTGGTTCAGGTGGCGCAGCCTGTTATGCCGGGATTGTATAGTGTGCAGTCGGAGGCGGCGGTGCAGACGGAGGGGGCAGGGTGTGATTCTACTTTGTCTAGGGGGGGGGGGCCAGGTGCGTTTAGCAGATGCATCGCATGCAGAGCTTTATATTTGTTTTAATGGCCTTCTTGGTTCCCACCTGAAGCAAGGGATCTGGAAGGGCGAGTATATCGAGATATTTTCGCTCCTTCAGCTGGAAAAGTTTAATTTAGATAAGGGTAAGCCGGATGAGAAAAAGAGGGAGGAGGAAAGGCATTATAGACTGATTCCCCGCACATTCCAGAACTGGTTTCAGGCCTTTTCAATCATGGCTAGCGTGATTGGGGAAAAACAGCCCGAGCATTGCTCGGCGTTGTTTGGTTATATGGACTTGATCGGGGAGGCTCATCGGTCGTACTGCGGGAACGCTTGGCTGCGGTACGACGAGCAGTTCAGGCAGGAGAAGGCGGTAAGGCCTGTGATCCGCTGGGATCACAAGGATATTACCTTGTGGATGCGGCTGATGATCCCGGCCAGAACCACTCAGTCCTTTCCCGCGGTTGCCGGCGGGTCGGCCTCTACTGGCCAGCTGGCTAACTGAGGAAAGGGCATCTGCTGGCAGTACAACGACGGATCCTGTCGTTTCGGTCAGTCCTGCCGCTTTAAGCACGAGTGCTCCAATTGCGGAGGCTCACACGCGGCTTCCAGGTGCTACAGGCACCGAAGGGCAAAGCCTGGGGATTCTGCACGTAAGAGGGACGACGCCGGTGAAGGGGGTAGAGATGGCGCGCTTCCTAAACAGGTATCCTGAGCGGGAGGTGGCCGAATTCTTGAGGGCAGGCTTTGAGGAGGGTTTCCGGATCAAAAGCAGTTGTTTGTTGCGGTCGGACCCCCCTTTTCGGAATTTGAAGTCTGCCTATGAGTTCACAGAGGTAGTGGATACGAAGATTGCGAAGGAAGTGGCGGCGGGTCGTTTGGCTGGTCCGTTCACTTCTCGGCCCTTAGCTGATTTAATTGTGTCCCCGTTGGGCGTGGTTCCCAAAAAAGAACCGGGGTCTTTTCGGCTAATACATCATTTGTCGTTTCCTCGTGGTTCGTCGGTTAACGATGGTTTGTTAGGCGATGATACGTCAGTGGTGTACACTTCATTCGACGCGGCTCTATGCTGGGTCAGGCGCTTGGGACAGGGGTCGTGGTTGGCAAAAACCGAAATTGAATCGGCTTTTCGGCTGCTGCCAGTTCATCCTTCCAGTTTTCGTTTGTTGGGTTGTTTTTGGAAAGGTGAGTATTTCGTGGACCGGTGCCTACCCATGGGGTGCTCCATTTCCTGCGCGTATTTTGAGCGGTTTAGCACATTTTTGGAGTGGGTCGTAAAGGATATGTCGAGCGTGCCATCAATTATACATTATCTCGACGATTTTTTGTTTATGGGAGCAGCAGGTTCCCCTGATTGTGCATATGCGTTGGCTAACATGCGGCACGTCTGCGAACGCTTCGGGGTCCCACTCGTGGAAGATAAGACGGAGGGCCCGGCCACGTCGCTAAAATTCTTAGGCATCACCATAGACACTGTTGCTATGGAATGCAGTTTGCCGACCGACAAGGTGGAGAACCTAAGGGAGACCATTTTGGCCGCGATTCATTGCAAGAAAATAACTTTGCGGGAGATGCAGTCTATGCTAGGTAAGTTGAATTTTGCCTGCAGAATAATGCCCATGGGGCGGATCTTCTGCAGGCGCCTGGCTATGGCTACTGCTGGGATAGCGGCGCCACACCACCGGATTCGGTTAACGGCGGATCTCAAGTCAGACCTGCAGGTGTGGTTGATTTTCTTGGCAGACTTCAATTGTAAGTCCCTGTGGATGCAGGAAACGGTGAGTAACTCGGAATTAGAGCTTTTCACGGATGCGTCGGGCGCCCATGGTTTTGGTGCTTTTTTCGCGGGTCGATGGTGTGCGGTTCCTTGGGACAGGTCCTGGGTGGAGGCGGGTTATACTTCCAATCTGGTGTTGTTGGAGCTTTTCCCCATAGTGGTGGCGGTTCAGATTTGGGGACAGCAGCTGGCCAATAGGCGAGTCAAGATCAACTGCGACAACATGGGGATGGTATTGGCGATCAACAGGTGTTCGGCATCCTCTCCCCCGGTGATAAGTCTGATGCGGCAATTGGTCTTGGACTGTTTGCGTTTTAATATTTATTTGTTTGCGGTACATCTGCCAGGGGTTGATAATGTTGTTGCTGATGCACTTTCTCGATTTCAGTGGGACAGATTCCGGGCGGCGGTTCCCACGGCGGAAGAATGTGGGGTTCCTTACCCGTCCACGGCGTGGAGGATTCCTTTCGAGCGGAATCCTTTATGATTGGGAGATCCTTGTCCGAGTCATCTGCAGCAGCGTACACGTTGGGTATGGAACGCGTGGGATGCTTTGCTGATACAAGTGGGCGGTTGTGCTTCAGACGAGCAGCGGCTGTGTTTGCTGTTATATTTCCTGGGTACCAATTTCGTGGAAGGCATTTCGGCGTCAGCAGTGGTAAAAAAAATTATCAGCTCTGGCCTTTTGGTTTAAAGTTAGGGGGTTTTTGGATGTCACTAAAGATTTTTGGGTGAGACAGACGCTAAAGGGGTACCGGGCGGGAGCAATTCGCAGGGAAGCTAGACGCCCGGTGACGTTCGAATTGTTGGGCAGGCTGACGGAGGCGCTGTCAGGCTTGTGTTCTTCAAGCTATGAGTGCGGACTTTTTCGGACCGCATTTGTACTACCCTTTTTTGGGGCATTTAGAATTGGGGAGTTAGTGAGTAGGAATAAGTCAGGAGTGGGAGGCATCCTTACGGAGCATGTCACCGTCCTCGCGGATTCGGTGGTCATTTATTTACCACGCTCAAAGACCGACCAACGGGGGAGGGGTGGGGCCATTACTCTGTTTCAGATTGGTGGACCGTTATGCCCTCTTTTAAACGTGCAGAGCTTGATGCTGGTTCGCCCTGCACAGGCGCCCGTGTTTCTGGTTCATTCGGACAGCACGGCTATGTCCCGTTTTCAGTTCATCACGGTATTTAGAAAATGCTTGGCCCAGCTTGGCCTCCCTTTCCTGGAGTTTGCCTCCCACTCTTTTCGTATTGGGGCAGCCACTGAGGCGTCACGGTGGGGGTTGAGCGAGGGGGTCATAAAGCAGATTGGGCGCTGGGAGTCAGCCCGGTACAGGTCGACGTCGTATATTAGACCCCATTTAGTCTAGAGTGGGTTTTTGTCTTGGGGGATCGGGGCAATTGTTGTCAGTTCTTGTTTTGTTTTGTTGCAGGTCTGCAGGTTGTGGTCTGGATTGTGGGGCACTCCTACATCAGCAGGGGAGCGAGAAGGGCCGATGTTAGGCCTGAGGGCCGGCAGCTCGGCTTTCCCAGGGATCAGGTACATATCCGGTGGATAGGTTTCCCTGGGATGGTGTGGCCCAGCCTTTTGCTGCATAAATTAGCACGTATGGATAGGGCCCCCGATATCCTCGTATTGCATGTTGGGGGGAACGATCTGGCCATTAGGTCCACCAGGGTGGTCATAAAGGAGGTCAAGTTTGACTTCTTGAGGATCCGGTCCCTGTTTCCAGAGACCATTGTGCTGTGGTCAGACATAGTGGCCCGGGGTTACTGGAGGCTAGCTAATTCTGTTCTGAAAGTCAATAAGGCCAGGATTAAATTAAACAAGGAGGTTGCGAGGTTCTTCATCAGGAACGGGGGGTTGGCCATACGGCATTTTGAACTGGAGGAGGAGATCGAACTGTTCCTGAAGAAAGACAGGGTGCATCTAAATGACATTGGGATGGACTTATGGGCCCTGGGCATCGAAGATGGGATTCAACGAGCTCTGAGGTTGGGGGCCTCAAGGGCATAAGGGGTCACGCCCTTGTCATGGTGAAGGGGTAAAAAGGGGCTCCGGAGGTCAGTGCCTTGGGAAGGAGATCTGTCATGGGACAAATCCGGTGCGTTAAAGGGAATCAAGAGAGAGACGACTTTGGAGCATGCAGCTGTCCCCGAGCCGAGCTACGCGGCTGGGGGCCGGTTCAAGGCTGCATGTCACACGGGTGTTTTGGATTTCGAGTTTCGGTGCCTCCGGACCCTTTTACCCCAGCTCTTGGTGGATATCGTTTGGTTATGTTGTGGTTATTTATTTTGTTTTTGGAATATTGTTAATAGGCTAAAATAAAGAAGGGGCTGCTATGGCCTTCAATTAATCCAATGCCAAGTAGTCCGTGTCCATTATGTATAAGGTTTAAGTTGAGTGGGGAATGCTGGGGCATTTGGGTGGGTAAGGGGAGGTAGGCTCTACCATTATCATGGCGGGGGAACCCTTCCTAGTGTGATTCCGGTCTGGAGTTGGAGCCTAACAAACGGTCGACTATCACTACACATCCATTGCAAGGAGGGCAGCAGGCATGCCCGCCCCGAGGTAGTGACCAAAAATAACAATACGGCCCCAAACAGTGGGCAGGCGTCTTTCTTGGTCAGGGCCCTCGAAGCTTTGGACGAGTTTTTGGATGGAAGTATAATCCTTGGCGGAGATCTGAACATGACCCTTGATCCCTCAATGGACAGCTCCTCGGGCAAGAGCTCCCTGACCAAGAGAGCTATAATTAGATGCAGAAGGGAATTAACCCAACGCCAGTTGATAGATAACAACAATAACAATAACAATAATATTTATATAGCGCTTTTCTCCCTGGGGACTCAAAGCGCTGTGACCCTGCATTATGCAGTCTCAAAGGCTCGGGAAAAGAGGTGAGTTTTTAGCCTTTTTTTAAAGCTGTCCAGAGAAGGAGCCTCTCGTACTGATTGTGGAAGTCAGTATATAGATATAGATATATGGAGATTGCAACATCCAACAGAACGAGATTATACTTTTTTCTCAAACCTGCATTCTACATATACCCGAACTGACCACATTCTCATATCCCAAAACCTTCTTTCAGAGAGAATCTCTTCCGATATTGGTATAATGACCCTGTCAGATCACTCTCCAATCAATATGACGATTGGCATCCGTCCCAAACACTTCTTGCCTAGACACTGGCGCCTGAACACTTCTCTACTACAGGACAGAGACTTTAAACTTTCTGTATCTGGCGCCCTCCAAGAATATTTCTCAGTAAACTCTACTGACGACATCTCTCTGGCATCCCTTTGGGAAGCACATAAGTGCACTATTAGAGGAAAGATAATTCAGGAGGCTAGTGCCAGGCACAGAAAGAGACAAAAAGACATAGTTAGCAGCTTACAGATTATTAGAGACCTGGAATCCCGCCATAAGACTACTTTATCACCAGCAGACTTACAGACGCTCCAACAAGAGAGAGAAGAACTAAAAACGCTCCTTCTCTATAAAGAGCAACACATTGCCCTCACATGCAAACGCTCATTCTATGAACACGGGAATAAGTGCAGTAGGATGCTGGCGAGGGCCCTTAGAGAAACCTACGCACACACAAATGTAGCCCATATTCAGGACCGATCGGGCATCAAAAAACAAAGATCAGAATCTATAGCAAAGGTGTTCAGAGAATATTATTACTCCCTATATAACCTCCCTTCTGATGTTAGGAATTCCCCCAGCCAACTGAAACCCCAATTGATTGAGACATATTTACAATCTGCGGAATTACTCAAGCTGACAGATCAAATTGCCCAGGACTTGGAGAGCCCTATCACTGAGGATGAGATAAGACTGGCCATAAAATCCTCAAACGCAGGTAGGGCTCCAGGTCCTGACGGTCTGCCGCTGGAATATTATAAAACTTTCGGTGATATATTCATCCCTCGATTAGCAAATTTTTTCAACGCCCTGATCAGTGAAGACATTCCTCTCCTACAGCTTCCAAGAGATATGCTGGCTGCCCATATAGCAGTTATCCCTAAACCAGGAAAGGATGCCACCTTGTGCTCCAACTACCGTCCCATCTCCCTCCCTAATGCTGATCTGAAACTGTTCTCCAAGATCCTGGCGGGCAGGATCTCCCCTCTCATGGACTCCCTGGTGCACTCAGATCAAGCAGGGTTCATACCCGGCAGAGAGGCCAGAGACAACACCATACGCACAATAGATATTATACAGTGGGCCCACAAATCACATGTACCTTTATTACTCCTCTCCACCGACGCCGAAAAGGCATTCGATAGAGTAGACTGGGAATTTCTGGAGGCCACACTCCAACGCATCGGCTTGGGTAAGAACATGATGCGATGGATTATGGCGCTTTACTCCATCCCCACAGCACAGGTTCGGGTCAATGGTGTTGTCTCGGCCTCTTTCCCTATCGCTAATGGCACTAGGCAGGGGTGCCCCCTTTCCCCCTTAATATTCGCTCTATCTCTGGAACCCTTTTTGCGTAGGATCCGCAAAAATGTGGATATTAAAGGCCCCCAACTTCCTTCTTCGGAGCACAAGGTGGCAGCCTACGCGGACGACCTTTTATTCTACTTGACAGACCCTCACATCTCCCTCCCATCACTAGAATTAGAACTAAAAGCTTACCAACAAGTATCAAATTTCAAAATAAATCCAGATAAATGCCAAGCTATGGGAATTTCTATGCCAGGCAACGTGTGCAATTTGCTTAAAGATAACTTCCCTTATCATTGGCCCCCTCAAGCCATTACATATTTAGGAATCCGCATCCCCTCCTCCCTAACGGACCTCTATAAACTCAATTTTACACCCTTGACGCAAACCTTGACTTCCGACTTACAAAGATGGGACAAACCATACTTCTCTTGGCTGGGAAGAATTAATATCATCAAAATGAATATCTTACCAAGGATGTTATATTTATATCAAGCCATCCCAATTATCCTTCCCACTGAACACTTCAAATATTTAAGAAAATGATTTGCACGTTTCATCTGGAAACGTAAACCCCCACGCATAAGATATTCAGCACTTATTCTCCCTAAGGAAAATGGAGGCCTAGCCGTACCTGACATGAAGAAATATTATTTTGCAGCATCTCTGACACGCTTGGTAGACTGGCACAGGAATCAAAGCCAAAAAAGATGGGTCCAATTAGAGCAGGATCTTGTGAGCACAGGGTTAAGCATTTATCCTTGGTCGTCAAACAAAATACATAACGACTACCTTTCAGTGAATTCCACACTCAATGCCCTAACAAGAACACGCCACCTATCAGACATCTCCCCATGGCCTTCTCCCCTAATACCCTTGCTGGACAACCCATTATTCCCTATGGGATGTTCATCTAGGAGCTATATAAGCTGGAGATTAGGGGACATACTTAGGTGCCGTGATCTTATCTATAATAATTCCTGGAACACTATATCACAATTGAGAACAGAACGTTCATGCCCATTCTTGGATGAGTGGAGTCACAATCAGTTTATTCACTTTCTTAGATCATTAGGAAATAGAGAACAGTTATCCAGACCAATGACTTCCCTGGAGAATATATGTTTCTCCATAGGCATCCCTAGAAAGACCCTCTCCACCATTTATCAGCTATTGATCATTGACACCACCTGGTCCTCAGAACTAAAAGCCAAATGGGAATCTGATCTCAATTGCTCATTCACAAACGACCGCTGGCAAAAGATACTCATGCTTAATCAAAAGGCCTCACAGGAATCTAATTATAAGATTTTGGCTAGGTGGTATCTGACCCCTAACAGACTCCATAAAATGTATCCTAACACTAGCTCTAGTTGTTGGAGATGTGGGAAAGATGAGGGAACTCTGCTTCACATCTTTTGGAATTGTGAGCTCATGCAGCTATTCTGGAAACAGATACAGAAATACATAAAAATTTTAACTGATGGTGACCCAGTAGACGACCCCTCATATTACTTATTACATAACACTCCTAAACCCGTCAAAAAATGTAAACATTCCTTGTCCCGTCACTTGATTCAAGCAGCAAGAGTACTCATTGCCAGACACTGGAAATCCAGAAAAGTTCCAACAATAAGAGAGTGGGTTAACGAAATAAAATATATATACCAGATGGAGTCCATGACTCACACACTATACAATAGAGAGGAGGTCTTCTCCCAAACCTGGATTCACTGGAACATATTCTTGGAATCAGATGACTATAAACAGATTACATTAGACTCATGAGCGGCACTCTTTCCCCTTCACGGAGGGGACATTTCGGGCCCTCAGGTAAACTGGTGTGAGCATTTTAGTTAGCATGGGGTCGACTGGGTCGGGTGGGTGCGGGTCCTCAGATATTACCTTTACTTCCTTTCTTGATCCTCATGGAGCTTGCTCTCTGGGGACTACACTCACTTTCTCTTCTCTTTTCTTCTACTCTCCTTTCTCCTTTTTTCGTTCTTCCTCCTTTCCTTCTTACATTACTTCATAGTAAATATCCTCCTCGTGAACAGAGCTATAGTCTCATCTCTCAATAAAGTATCACAACGCAAATAACACAAAATGCTAGTTGGTATATAAGGTTTTGGATCATATCTCATTGATAAAAGCAAGATTTGTGATACTCTTCCTATTCCCCTTCAGATCCTTAGATGACTAGGGGTGGGGGGTGAGCGCCTGGATTCTAGATTTTAGATGTGGAGCACTATACCTTTTGATGTTATAAATAGTGGGAGTCCGGCTGTTCCCTCCCTCTACCTACCGATAGTAACGTCTTTATTGTATCTATAATATATGGTTCTGTACACGTTTCATTATCTGTACCGCCTTTTCCTTTTTTCTTTCAAAATAAAGAATTTTTAAAAAAAAAAAAAAAATAACAATACGGGACTCGGGAGGCCCTGCTGTTTTTGAAACAAATTCACTTTAAATCCTTTAACGAGAATCTGTTATGGCGGGCAAAGATGACACCACTTGCCTTTCACAAGAATCAGTTATGGAGGGCAAGTCTGACATTGTCACCACGGGTAATGGGCGGGGAATGAAGGTTGGATTGCGGCCCGAAGTGGGAGCCTGCTGAGACCCATGCTGTAGCTGCCCTGACCGTGCTTTGCAGACCAGGCATCTGTGGTCAGATGGACCCTTGACCCAGCGAAAGACAAACCAAGTCGAAAGCATTTGCCAAGAATGTTTTATGGAGGGCAAGTCTGCCATTCCTTCAAGTGTGTGAAACTTTCGATGGTACAAGTTTCTCAGTACCATGGTGACTGACCACGGGTAATGGCCGGGGATTCCGGTTTCTATTCCATTCCAGAGTTGTAGCCTAACAATCGGCTACCACCACACATCCAGGTAAGGAAGGCAGCAGGCATGGCACGCCCGCCCCGAGGTAGTGACCAAAAATAACAATACAGGACTCGGGAGGACCTGCTGTTTTTGAAATGAATTCACTTTAAATCCTTTAACGAGAATCTGTTATGGCGGACAAAGATGACACCACTTGCCTTTCACGGGAATCAGTTATGGAATGCAAGTCTGCCATCCATTCAAGTGCAAGGTATGCACTGACTGCCAGGTATAATACAGTGTGCAGTCAAAGATGCAGTGAAAGGTATGCAGTGACTGCAAACAGCTGTTTGTGTAGTGACGGCCGTGCTGGACTGGTGCGCACCATGGCGAGAGTGCAGGTTTTGGTGGCTTTACAGCCCATATGGTCGCCCCACTGATGTAGCTCAATGACAGAACAGTGACTTTCCAGCTGATCAAATTTGGTCTGACCACAATGAAACAACGACCTTATTATCTTTGGTGTGCCACCCCCACCCGAGACACTCATATAGCCGGCGGTCATTGCTTCATTGTGATACGCAAGCCCCTTCACCGCGGCAAGGTAATGATCACGAAGGGGGATGGGCACATGCCTTTTGTTTTTTTGTTGCAGCCACCCGCAGTGCAGCCAGAAAAATTAGGCAGGCATGTACACGCACCTGAAAAAATTAGTATAGCGGCCACTGCTAGCAGCGACCTTAAAAATTCAGGAATCCGCCTAGAGTCCTGGACCCTGTTGGCAGTGGCGGAGAAGGCAAGCGGCCTGCAGGCAGAGATGCTGTGTGTGGGGACTGACTTAGTCTTCGGTCGGGTAGTAGCCCTCCGGGATTCATGCCTCATTCATTTTGATAAAGGTAAAGTACTTAACACTGTTGTGACTTAAGCGACTTCTCTTCTCAGTGACAATGCCTCCAGCTGCGCTGAAGGTCCTTTCTGACAGGATGCTTGCGGCAGGGCAAGAGAGAATTTGGATGGCAAATTGGGACAGCTCTGGCCACAGGTCAAGCCTGCGCAACCAGTAGACCAAGGGTTCATCGTCGCTGCTCGCAGTGTCTACATCCACAGCTAAGGCCAGGTAGTCGGCTACCTGCTGGTCCAGGCATTGGTGGAGGGTGGATCCGGAAGTGCTACGCGAGGCGTTGGATTAAAGAATGTCCGCATATCCGACATCACCCCGAGATCGCTGGAGCGTCCTGTCCTTGCCTGCGTGGACTAGTGTTGGGCGAACACCTGGATGTTCGGGTTCGGGCCGAACAGGCCGAACATGGGCCAGATGTTCGGCATGTTCGGCCCGAACGCCGAACTCAATGGGAGTCAATGGGACCCCCGAACATGCCCATTTTGGGGGCCCTATGGGGTCGCAGGCATAAGGGGGGAGCATGCCCCGGTCGCGGGGGGGGTCGGAAATTCCCCCCACCCCCTCCGCTAGCGCTCCCCCCTCCGCCCGCTTCCCCATAAAAAAAGTTTAAAGCAAGTTCAATAGTACCTGGGCTGGTGGCACTGGCTGGCAGTGGAGTGAGGAGGAGGAGGAGTCCGAGTAGCAGAGTGACGTTGAGGCCGGGCAGCGGGCGGTTCAGCGCTAGTACCCTTGTGGTACTTCCGCCCTTTCTCTGACCTCACGTCCTCTGCGTGATGACGCATACGAGGACGTGAGGTCAGAGAAAGGGCGGAAGTACCACAAGGGTACTAGCGCTGAACCGCCCGCTGCCCGGCCTCAACGTCACTCTGCTACTCGGACTCCTCCTCCTCCTCACTCCACTGCCAGCCAGTGCCACCAGGTACTATTGAACTTGCTTTAAACTTTTTGTATGGGGAAGCGGGCAGAGGGGGGAGCGCTAGCGGAGGGGGTGGGGGGAATTTCCGACCCCCCCCCGCGATCGGGGCATGCTCCCCCCTTATGCCTGCGACCCCATGGGGGGCAGTATTCGGCCGAACAGGGCCCTGTTCAGCCGAACAGGGGCCCTGTTCGGCCATGCATTCAGCAGTTCGGCGAACCCCGAACAGTTTGGCCGAACACCACCAGGTGTTCGGCCGAACTCGAACATCACCCGAACAGGGTGATGTTCTGCAGAACCCGAACAGTGGCGAACACTGTTCGCCCAACACTAGCGTGGACTTGGGAGGAGGAGGATTACTGCCAGTGGTACCTTTATTGCGTTGTACTGTCACATCACCCTTAACCTCCTGAGCGATAATCCCGAGCTGAGCTCGGGGTATATTGCGCAGGAGGATTTCTCAGGCCCTGGTGGGGCGATTTGCATAATTTTTTTTTTTGTTACACGCAGCTATCACTTTGCTAGCTGCGTGTAACTTCCGCTCGCCGCCGCTCGCCGCCGATGCGCCGCCGCTCACCGTGCAGCCCCCCCCCCTCCCCGACCCCTTGCGCAGCCTGGCTAATCAGTGCCAGGCATTGCTGAGGGGTGGATCGGGACTCCCTCTGATGTCACGACGATGGCGACTGGGGAAGCCCAGCAGGAAATCCCGTTCTGAACGGGATTTCCTGCTGTTAGAGTCCAGGAACTGTTGACCTTACCACTGAGATAGAACCACCCCAGCGCAGAGTCTAAGTGACCACGGGTCTTCACCAACACTCCCCTAAAGGGAATGCCGGAACACCCCCCTAATGGGGATGCCGCGCTTCGCTGCCTAGTGCCCACCAGGTTGCGCTGAGAATAGCTGCACAGTGATTCAGAGAACAGGTGAATACTGATGGGTGTAGGGCTGATGATTGCAGGCGTAGTCCACAAGGCAGGTCCAGAGGTCGGGGCAGGCAGAAATCAAGGATGGTCGGGGTCACAAGCTGAGGTCAGGGCAGGCGGCAATCCAGGGTATCGGAATCACAAGCCAGAGGTCAGGGCGGGCAGATATCAAGCGGAGTCGAGGTCACAAGCCGGGTCACAACAGGGAATCAGATAATCAAGGTAGGTAATATACAGGAAACACTAGCCAAACTGCCAGAACTAGCAGCACTGCAGAGAAGGGCAGAGCTGCTTAAATACTGGTGGCCATTAGAACTCTGGCGCCAAAATCAACGCCTGCGCGTGCGCAGTGCACAATGCTCCGTGCACGCGCGCTCCCGCGCATGCGCCGTGCGCAGCGGCGTGTGCGCGTGCGCTACTTCGTGTATGCGCGCGCAGCGCCCCGCGCCGTGCGCCATCTTGGATCTGAGAGGAACTACTAGGCCCAGCGTTCCTCCGCGCGTGCGTCTGGAAACCCCTGCCTGGGCAAGCTGAGAGTCCTTGGCCTGGTGAGTATAACATTGCCCCCCCCCTACGGGCAACCTCCGGGTGCCCCCAGGTCTAGGTTTCTGTGGGAATCTTTGATGAAACTGTTTTATCAATCTGGGAGCATGAACATTCTGGCCCGGTTCCCAAGAGTTCTCCTCCATCCCAAACCCCTTCCACTTAACCAAATACTGGATGGAATTTCTAACCCTTCTGCTATCAAGGATCTGTTCGACCTCAAATTCCTCCACTCCCTCAACCAGGATGGGAGCTGGAGGACAAGCAGTGCGTCCCGGAAAGTCACTAACCTCAACCTTCTTCAAGCAGGAGATGTGGAACACTGGATGGACCCGTAAGGATCTTGGTAAGGATAGTCTGAAGGCCACTGGATTAATCTGTTCCAGAACAGGAAAAGGCCCAATAAACTTTGGCCCAAGCTTCTTTGAAGGGCAACGCAACTTCAGGTTAGTTGTGGAGAGCCAGACCTGGTCCCCTGGTAAAAGACTTGGCCCCTCCTTTCTGCGTCTATCAGCAATTCTTTTACTCTTTTCTCGGGATGCTTTCAGAGCTTCTTGTATTTTAATAAAGTTTTCAGTGATGAAAGATATTCTTTCCTGGACTCCAGGTAACTTGGACTCAGACTTGATATCCAGTAGAAATGAGGGATGGAATCCATAGTTCATAAAGAATGGGGATTGGTTAGTGGAGGTATGGACCGTGTTATTAAAAGCAAATTCTGCAGTAGCCAGTAGTGAGGACCAGTCATCCTGTGAAGCAGAGGTGAAACATCGGAGGTATTGTTCAAGAGTTTGGTTGGTTCGTTCTGTCTGACCATTCGTTTGCGGGTGATAACCTGAGGATAATGAAGAATGAATTTTAAGTTTCTTGCACAGCTCCTGCCAGAACTTAGAGGTGAACTGGACTCCCCGATCTGAGACAATGTTCTTGGGTAAGCCGTGCAACCTGACTATTTCTTTCAAGAAAATCTCAGCCGTCTCCGCCGCTGTAGGTAACCCTGGGAGAGGGAGAAAGTGCGCCATTTTGGAGAAGCGATCAACGACCACCAGGATAGTTGTGAACCCCTTAGAAGGGGGTAGTTCGACAACGAAGTCCATGGCAATGTCTTCCCAGGGCCGTTCTGGAACTGGTAGTGGGTGTAACAACCCCCATGGCTTGGTGCGGGAACTTTTGGATCGCTCACAAGTCTCACAGGTCTTCACGAAGTGTTTACAATCCTTAGAAATTTCAGGCCACCAAAAGGTTCTTAGAAGTAGGTCGAGAGTCTTGGAAACTCCAAAATGGCCTGCGAGTCTATCATCGTGGCAGGCCTGCAGGACCAGAAGTCGTGACCTGTAGGGAACAAAGATCTTGTCCTGGTGATAGTAAAGTCCATCTTTGAGAAGGAGGTCAGGAGGGTTTTCGAGGAGAGCGGATTCTTGCTGGAGGGAGGTACGTAGACTTGATTGGAGGAGTAGAAAATGTTGTGAGGAAAGTATCTTCTCTGGAACGGAGTTAGGGCTGGCCTCTGAATGGAACATGCGTGATAGAGCATCCGGTTTGGTGTTTTTAGAGCCTGGACGGTAGGTTAAGTGAAAGTTGAATCTTGAGAAGAACAGGGACCACCTGGCCTGTCGAGGTTTTAATCGTTTTGCAGAACGGAGATACTCGAGGTTCTTATGATCTGTGAAGATGAGGATAGGATGCTCTGCTCCTTCTAGCAAGTAGCGCCATTCTTCCAAGGCCGCCTTGATAGCAAGAAGTTCCCGATCTGCCACGTCATAGTTCTTCTCAGCACTGTTAAGCTTCCGGGAGAAGAAGGCAATGGGATGAAGAATATCTTTTGAATCAAACCGTTGCGACAGGATAGCTCCAACAGCTATTTCCGAGGCATCAACCTCCAAGATAAAGGGTCTAGAGGGTTCTGCGTGTCTCAAAACGGGTGCTGAGGTGAAGCAAATCTTCAGTTTTTCAAAGGCTTGCTGAGCTTCGGAAGTCCAGTGAAAGGCTTGTCGGGTACTGGTCAGCCGCGTGATGGGGGCCACAACTCGGGAGAAATTCCGGATGAATCTTCTATAGAAATTCGCAAATCCGATAAACCTTTGCACGGCTCTTCTATCAGAAGGAACTGGCCAGTCCAGAATGGATGAGACTTTCTGTGGGTCCATCTCTAACCCCTCTGGAGAAATCCTCAGACCCAGGAACTGGATAGACCCCTTCTCGAACTCACACTTCTCGGGTTTTGCATAAAGTCCATGAGTTCTGAGTCGCGACAGTATCTTCTTAACATGAATGCGGTGCTCCTCCAGAGATGAAGAAAATACCAGAATGTCATCTAGATACACAACCATGAAGTCATCGATGAAATCTCGGAAGATGTCATTCACGAAGTGTTGGAATGTGGCTGGGGCATTGCATAACCCGAAAGGCATAACTAAGTACTCGAAGTGTCCGAACCTGGAACGGAAAGCCGTCTTCCACTCGTCTCCCTCTCTTATGCGGATTAAATTGTAGGCTCCACGAAGGTCCAATTTGGAGAATATCCGGGCAGTACGGAGTCTTTGAAATAAGTCCGACATGAGTGGCAAAGGATACCGATTCTTGATCGTGATTCTATTCAGCTCTCTGTAATCAATGCATGGACGGAGGGAGCCGTCCTTCTTCTCCACAAAGAAGATTCCGGCCCCGGCTGGTGAAGTGGAGGGACGGATGAACCCCTTCTTCAGGTTCTCATCAATATAGTCCTTTAATACTTGGGATTCGGGCTCAGATAATTGATAAGTCCTTCCAAAAGGGATAGCAGCTCCAGGCTGGAGATCAACAGGACAGTCGTAGATGCGATGCGGGGGTAAAACATCTGCTCCAGACTTGTCAAACACATCCAAGAAGTCATGGTAGGCCGAGGGAACAGAGTCTTTCTTCTCAGAATTCAGGCAGAAGAGAATACCCGCCCGGGGGAAGCAACTGCGAAGGCAATAGTCTGAATGGAAGGACACTCTCCCCGTTCTCCAGTCGATAGAAGGATTGTGCATCTTCAGCCAGGGCATGCCCAGGATAATTGGGAAGAGAGGAGATGGCAGCAAATCAAAGCAGAGGTATTCCTGATGCTCCTCTTGGATAATGATCTTGAGGGGAAGAGTCTCTGTTGTGATGGGGCCAGAGTTAGTGGAAGAACCGTCGGCTAACTGAATGGTGAGTGGTACCCGTTTACACCGGGTTGGAATCTGAAGTTGAATAGCCAGGTTGATGTCTAGGAAGCAGGAGCAGGCTCCAGAGTCAATAATAGCGTTGACTTTAACGATCTCTCCTCTGGGGCCCTGAAACGAGAGAGTGAGAGGGACATGAGAGACCGCTAGGAGTTGGACAATCCTGTCTTTGCAAGGAGATGGATCAGGCTTACCGGTAGGCCTGACCGGGCAGTTCAGACGGAAGTGACCTGATGCTCCACAGTAGAGACACAAGTTGGCAGACCTTCGGCGTTGTCTCTCCTCTTGAGAGATGGCAGGACGAGCCAGTCCTAGTTGCATGGGCTCGGGGTCATCAGCAGCAGTAGCAGGAGTCGGAACAGTTGGAGAATGGGCAGTCTCAGCCATGGAGGGAAACCACAAGGGACGGGTAGGTCCGGATCTCTCCACCCGTCTTTCTCTCAGTCGTCGATCAATTTGGACAGACAGTTGGATCAGGTCTTTCAGGGTCTCCGGTACTCCCACTCGGGCTAACTCATCCTTTAAGACCTCAGATAACCCTTGTCGGAACTGGAACTTGAGTGCCGGCTCATTCCAGGAAGTGTCACCTGACCAGCGGCGAAAATCCGTCACATATTCTTCCACTGGCCTCTTTCCTTGGCGTAAAGCTTGAAGGGCGGTCTCTGCAGATGCCCCTCTTCCGGGGTCATCGTACAACTCGGCCATGGCCTCAAAGAAGGAGGCGACATTATCAACCACGGGATCCTCCCGTTCGATCAGCCGAAGGGCCCAGGCCTGAGGTTCACCCTGTAAGAGCGAGATGATAGCTCCGACCTTAGTCTCTTCACGGGAAAAGGTTCGTGGCAGCATTTTAAAGTGAAGCTGACAAGCACTCCGGAACAAGCGGAACTTAGATCGGTCCCCTGAAAACCGATCAGGTAAGGGTAATTTAGGCTCCAGTATCACACTCAGGGCGCCTTCCCCAGGAACAGGTGCCAGGTTAGCAGCTGGAGCTTGTGCCACTGCCGCAGGAGGGACAGCCGCAGGAGTCACTGGCTGGCTTCGGAGGAACTCCCGGATCTCGGAGTTCTCTTTCTGAACTTCTGCCACTGAAAGTCTTAATTGAGACACCATCTCGCACAAGAGATCCATCTGGGTTGACCCTACACCAGTATTCATAGTGTCTGCTAGTTACTGTTAGAGTCCAGGAACTGTTGACCTTACCACTGAGATAGAACCACCCCAGCGCAGAGTCTAAGTGACCACGGGTCTTCACCAACACTCCCCTAAAGGGAATGCCGGAACACCCCCCTAATGGGGATGCCGCGCTTCGCTGCCTAGTGCCCACCAGGTTGCGCTGAGAATAGCTCCACAGTGATTCAGAGAACAGGTGAATACTGATGGGTGTAGGGCTGATGATTGCAGGCGTAGTCCACAAGGCAGGTCCAGAGGTCGGGGCAGGCAGAAATCAAGGATGGTCGGGGTCACAAGCTGAGGTCAGGGCAGGCGGCAATCCAGGGTATCGGAATCACAAGCCAGAGGTCAGGGCGGGCAGATATCAAGCGGAGTCGAGGTCACAAGCCGGGTCACAACAGGGAATCAGATAATCAAGGTAGGTAATATACAGGAAACACTAGCCAAACTGCCAGAACTAGCAGCACTGCAGAGAAGGGCAGAGCTGCTTAAATACTGGTGGCCATTAGAACTCTGGCGCCAAAATCAACGCCTGCGCGTGCGCAGTGCACAATGCTCCGTGCACGCGCGCTCCCGCGCATGCGCCGTGCGCAGCGGCGTGTGCGCGCGCGCTACTTCGTGTATGCGCGCGCAGCGCCCCGCGCCGTGCGCCATCTTGGATCTGAGAGGAACTACTAGGCCCAGCGTTCCTCCGCGCGTGCGTCTGGAAACCCCTGCCTGGGCAAGCTGAGAGTCCTTGGCCTGGTGAGTATAACACCTGCTTACTCTGATCGCCGAAGGCGATCGGAGTGGGTGGGGGGATGCCGCTGTGCTGCGGCTATCATGTAGCGAGCCCTGGGCTCGCTACATGATTTAAAAAATAAAAAATAAAAAAAAAATAGTGCTGCGCCACCTCCTGGGCGATATAATTGTATCGCCCAGAGGGTTAAACGCATTGTAAAGCACCATTGCCAGCTTGTTCTGCACGTGCTGCATCCTTTCCGCCTTCTGTTGAGTTGGTAACAGGTCTGCCACTTTGTGCCTGTACCGAGGGTCTAGTAGCTAGTGTTGGGCGAACAGTGTTCGCCACTGTTCGGGTTCTGCAGAACATCACCCTGTTCGGGTGATGTTCGGGTTCGGCCGAACACCTGATGGTGTTCGGCCAAACTGTTCGGCCATATGGCCGAACTAAGAGCACATGGCCGAACGTTCCCCGAACGTTCGGCTAGCGCTGTGATTGGCCGAACGGGTCACGTGTAGTGTTGGGCGAACATCTAGATGTTCGGGTTCGGGCCGAACATGGCCGCGATGTTCGGGTGTTCGAGCCGAACTCCGAACATAATGGAAGTCAATGGGGACCCGAACTTTCGTGCTTTGTAAAGCCTCCTTATATGCTACATACCCCAAATTTATAGGGTATATGCACCTTGGGAGTGGGTACAAGAGGAAAAAAAAATTAGCAAAAAGAGCTTATAGTTTTTGAGAAAATCGATTTTAAATTTTCAAAGGGAAAACTGTCTTTTAAATGCGGGAAATGTCTGTTTTCTTTGCACAGGTAACATGCTTTTTGTCGGCATGCAGTCATAAATGTAATACATATAAGAGGTTCCAGGAAAAGGGACCGGTAACGCTAACCCAGCAGCAGCACACGTGATGGAACAGGAGGAGGGTGGCGCAGGAGGAGAAGGCCACGCTTTGAGACACAACAACCCAGGCCTTGCATGAGGACAAGAAGCGTGCGGATAGCAATTTGCGTTTTGTCGCCATGCAGTCATAAATTTAATACAGATGAGAGGTTCAATAAACAGGGACCGGAAACGCTAACCCATCACAGATGTTCATTGTTCATGTTACTTGGTTGGGGTCCGGGAGTGTTGCGTAGTCGTTTCCAATCCAGGATTGATTCATTTTAATTTGAGTCAGACGGTCTGCATTTTCTGTGGAGAGGCGGATACGCCTATCTGTGACAATGCCTCCGGCAGCACTGAAACAGTGTTCCGACATAACGCTGGCTGCCGGGCAAGCCAGCACCTCTATTGCGTACATTGCCAGTTTGTGCCAGGTGTCTAGCTTCGATACCCAATAGTTGAAGGGTGCAGATGGATTGTTCAACACAGCTATGCCATCTGACATGTAGTCCTTGACCATCTTCTCCAGGCGATCGGTGTTGGAGGTGGATCTGCACGCTTGCTGTTCTGTGTGCTGCTGCATGGGTGTCAGAAAATTTTCCCACTCCAAGGACACTGCCGATACCATTCCCTTTTGGGCACTAGCTGCGGCTTGTGTTGTTTGCTGCCCGCCTGGTCGTCCTGGGTTTGCGGAAGTCAGTCTGTCGGCGAACAACTGGATAGAGGAGGGGGAGGATGTCAATCTCCTTTTTAAAGTCTCTACAAGGGCCTGCTGGTATTCTTCCATTTTGAACTGTCGGACTCTTTCTTCAAGCAGTTTTGGAACATTGTGTTTGTACTGTGGATCCAGAAGGGTATAAACCCAGTAATTGGTGTTGTCCAGAATGCGCACAATGCGTGGGTCGCGTTCAATGCAGTCCTAGGCCGAAGAGGTCATAGCCTAGGGTCACAAAAACATGTTTATTTGGGCTATTTCAATGGTAGTGATGGTGACGTACATAAATCTCAGCCATGGCCGTTAGCAACGTCTGAATTTCACGAAATGTCTCATGCAGGTAGAAGACATATTGTTAGACTTGGATTCCAAAGATGGGGTCCCTACATCTCTGCAAACCAGAGTTACAGGGGTCCAAAATTGTTAAAATACCCCATAGACTTTCATTGCCTCCCTATTTCACTTTCCAAAATCTCACATCTTTTCAAAGGGCAATGGCTCAGCAGTACCAAATTTTCTAGCATTGTAGGGACCCTTAGGGGGATCATGACTGGTGAGTTTTGCCACTGCTGAGCCATTGCCCTTTGAAATGGTGTGAGATTTTGGAACGGTAAATAGTAGGCCCAATGAAAGCCTATGGGGGATTTTACCAATTTTGGACCCCTGTAACTCTGGTTTGCAGAGATGTAGGGACCCCATCTTTGGAATCCAAGTCTAACAATATGTCTTCTACCTGCATGAGACATTTCGTGAAATTCAGACGTTGCTAAGGGCCATAGCTGAGATTTATGTACGTCACCATCACTACCATTGAAATAGCCCAAATAAACAGGTTTTTGTGACCCTAGGCTATGACCTCTTTGGCCTAGGGGCCCAAAACTCACCAGTCATGTTCCCCCTAAGGGTCCCTACAATGCTAGAAAATTTGGTACTGCTGAGCCATTGCCCTTTGAAAAGATGTGAGATTTTGGAAAGTGAAATAGGGAGGCAATGAAAGTCTATGGGGGATTTTACCAATTTTTGACCCCTGTAACTCTAGTTTGCAGAGATGTAGGGACCCCATCTTTGGAATCCAAGTCTAACAATATGTCTTCTACCTGCATGAGACATTTCGTGAGATTCAGACGTTGCTAACGGCCATGGCTGAGATTTATGTACGCCACCATCACTACCATTGAAATAGCCCAAATAAACAGGTTTTTGTGACCCTAGGCTATGACCTCTTCGGCCTAGGGGCCCGAAACTCACCAGTCATGTTCCCCCTAAGGGTCCCTACAATGCTAGAAAATTTGCCACTGCTGAGTAATTGCCCTTTGAAAAGATGTGAGATTTTGGAACTGTAAATAGGAGGCCCAATGAAAGTCTATGGGGGATTTTACCAATTTTGGACCCCTGTAACTCTGGTTTGCAGAGATGTAGGGACCCCATCTTTGGAATCCAAGTCTAACAATATGTCTTCTACCTGCATGAGACATTTCGTGAAATTCAGACGTTGCTAACGGCCATAGCTGAGATTTATGTACGCCACCATCACTACCATTGAAATAGCCCAAATAAACAGGTTTTTGTGACCCTAGGCTATGACCTCTTCGGCCTAGGGGCCCGAAACTCACCAGTCATGTTCCCCCAAAGGGTCCCTACAATGCTAGAAAATTTGGTACTGCTGAGCCATTGCCCTTTGAAAAGATGTGAGATTTTGGAAAGTGAAATAGGGAGGCAATGAAAGTCTATGGGGGATTTTACCAATTTTTGACCCCTGCAACTCTAGTTTGCAGAGATGTAGGGACCCCATCTTTGGAATCCAAGTCTAACAATATGTCTTCTACCTGCATGAGACATTTCGTGAAATTCAGACGTTGCTAACGGCCATAGCTGAGATTTATGTACGTCACCATCACTACCATTGAAATAGCCCAAATAAACAGGTTTTTGTGACCCTAGGCTATGACCTCTTTGGCCTAGGGGCCCGAAACTCACCAGTCATGTTCCCCCTAAGGGTCCCTACAATGCTAGAAAATTTGGTACTGCTGAGCCATTGCCCTTTGAAAAGATGTGAGATTTTGGAAAGTGAAATAGGGAGGCAATGAAAGTCTATGGGGGATTTTACCAATTTTGGACCCCTGTAACTCTGGTTTGCAGAGATGTAGGGACCCCATCTTTGGAATTCAAGTCTAACAATATGTCTTCTACCTGCATGAGACATTTCGTGAAATTCAGACGTTGCTAACGCCCATAGCTGAGATTTATGTACGTCACCATCACTACCATTGAAATAGCCCCAATAAACAGGTTTTTGTGACCCTAGGCTATGACCTCTTCGGCCTAGGGGCCCGAAACTCACCAGTCATGTTCCCCCTAAGGGTCCCTACAATGCTAGAAAATTTGGTACTGCTGAGCCATTGCCCTTTGAAAAGATGTGAGATTTTGGAAAGTGAAATAGGGAGGCAATGAAAGTCTATGGGGGATTTTACCAATTTTGGACCCCTGTAACTCTGGTTTGCAGAGATGTAGGGACCCCATCTTTGGAACCCAAGTCTAACAATATGTCTTCTACCTGCATGAGACATTTCGTGAAATTCAGACGTTGCTAACGGCCATGGCTGAGATTTATGTACGTCACCATCACTACCATTGAAATAGCCCAAATAAACAGGTTTTTGTGACCCTAGGCTATGACCTCTTCGGCCTAGGACTGCATTGAACGCGACCCAGGCATTGTGCGCATTCTGGACAACACCAATTACTGGGTTTATACCCTTCTGGATCCACGGTACAAACACAATGTTCCAAAACTGCTTGAAGAAAGAGTCCGACAGGTCAAAATGGAAGAATACCAGCAGGCCCTTGTGGAGACTTTAAAGAGGAGATTGACATCCTCCCCCTCCTCTAGCCAGTTGTACGCCGACAGACTGACTTCCGCAAACCCAGGACGACCAGTAGGGCAGCAAACAACACAAGCCGCAGCTAGTGCCCAAAAGGGAATGGTATCGGCAGTGTCCTTGGAGTGGGAAAATTTTCTGACACCCATGCAGCAGCACACAGAACAGCAAGCGTGCAGATCCACCTCCAACACCGATCGCCTGGAGAAGATGGTCAAGGACTACATGTCAGATGGCATAGCTGTGTCGAACAATCCATCTGCACCCTTCAACTATTGGGTATCGAAGCTAGACACCTGGCACGAACTGGCAATGTACGCAATAGAGGTGCTGGCTTGCCCGGCAGCCAGCGTTATGTCGGAACGCTGTTTCAGTGCTGCCGGAGGCATCGTCACAGATCGGCGTATCCGCCTCTCCACAGAAAATGCAGACCGTCTGACTCAAATTAAAATGAATCAATCCTGGATTGGAAACGACTGCGCAACACTCCCAGACCCCAACCAAGTAACATGAACAATGAACATCTGTGATGGGTTAGCGTTTCCGGTCCCTGTTTATTGAACCTCTCATCTGTATTACATTTATGACTGCATGGCGACAAAATGCAAATTGCTATCCGCACGCTTCTTGTCCTCATGCAAGGCCTGGGTTGTTGTGTCTCAAAGCGTGGCCTTCTCCTCCTGCGCCACCCTCCTCCTGTTCCATCACGTGTGCTGCTGCTGGGTTAGCATTACCGGTCCCTTTTCCTGGAACCTCTTATATGTATTACATTTATGACTGCATGCCGACAAAAAGCATGTTACCTGTGCAAAGAAAACAGACATTTCCCGCATTTAAAAGACAGTTTTCCCTTTGAAACTTTAAAATCGATTTTCTCAAAAACTATAAGCTCTTTTTGCAAAAAAAATTTTCCTCTTGTACCCACTCCCAAGGTGCACATACCCTGCAAATTTGGGGTATGTAGCATGTAAGGAAGCTTTACAAAGCACGAAAGTTTGGGTCCCCATTGACTTCCATTATGTTCGGAGTTCGGGTCGAACACCCGAACATCGCGGCGATGTTCGGCGAACGTTCACAAACCCGAACATCTAGGTGTTCGCCCAACACTACTAGTAGCGTGGCCACCCAGTACAGGTCATTCCCCTTGAGTTTTTTGATACGGGGTCCCTCAACAGGCTTGGCAACATGAAAGAGGCCATCTGCACAAAGTCGGATCCAGACGTACTCTCCATCTCCTCTTGCTCTTCCTGAGTGACGTCACGCAACTCCTCTTCTTCCCCCCAGCCACGAACAATACCACAGGAACATGGAGCAACACGAGCCCCCTCTGAAGGCTGCTGCGGTAGTTCTTCTGCCGCCGCCTCTTCCTCCTCCACAGAAACATCTTCCTCATCCGAGTCTGACTCCTCTTCTTCCCCACGTGACTCCTCTTCTTCCTCCTCCTCCCCCTCTGTGCTGCCGCAGGTGTCGAGGAAACATCTGGTTCCGATGAAAATCGCTCCCATGACTCCTCCTGCCGTAACTGTTCCTGTTCCCGCTCCTCCACAGCTTCATCCACCACTCTACGCACGGCACGCTCCAGGAAGTAAGTGTAGGGAATCAAGTCGCTGATGGTGCCTTCAGCGTGACTCACCAGGTTGCTCACCTCCTCAAACGGCCGCATGGTCCTGTATGCATTTCGCATCAGTGTCCATCTGTTGGGCCACAACATCCCTATCTTCCCAGATTGTGTCCTTGTACTGTAATGATACAGGTACTGGGTGACGGCTTTCTCCTGGTCTAGCAGGCGAGAGAACATCAGCAGGGTGGAATTCCAGCGAGTCGGGCTATCGCAAATCAGGCGTCTCACCGGCAAGTTGTTTCTACGCTAAATGTCCACAAAGTGTGCCATGGCCGTGTAAGACCGCCTGAAATGCCTACACAACTTCCTGGCCTGCTTCAGGACGTCCTCTAAGCCTGGGTACTTTGACACAAATCTTTGCATGACCAGATTCAGCACATGTGCCATGCATGGTCCATGTGTCAGCTTTCCCAAATTCAAAGCGGAAAGGAGATTGCTGCCGTTGTCACACACCATGTTGCAGATCTCCAGCTGGTGCGGGGTCAGCCATTGCTCCACCTGTTTGTTAAGAGCAGCCAGGAGAGCTGCTCCAGTGTGACTCTCCACTTTGGGGCAAGACATGTCTAAAATGGCGTGACACCGTCGTACCTGGCATGCAGTATAGGCCCTGGGGAGATGGGGCTGTGTAGCGGGAGAGGAGATGGCAGCACCACTAGAGTTGAACTGCCACTCAGCCAAGGAGGAGGATGACAATGAAAAGGATGTAGCTGGAGGAGAAGGAGAGGAGGTGGCAGGAGGCCTGCCTGCAAGCTGTGGAGGTGTGACAAGTTGGTCTGCCGCGCAGCCACGTACTCCCTGCTTGCCATCAGTCACCAGGTTGACCCAATGGGCTGTGTACGTAATGTAGCAGCCCTGCCCATGCTTGGCAGATCAGGCATCCGTGGTCAGGTGGACCCTTGACCCAACGCTCTTCATAAGAGATGACACCACTTGCCTGTGAACTGCACGGTACATTTTGGGTATGGCCTTTCGTGAAAAATAAGTGTGGCCTGGTATCTTCCTCTGCGGTGTCCCAATGGCCACAAATTTTACGGAAAGCCTCAGTCTACCAGCTTGTATGGTAATAGCTGGTGAGCTAATAGTTCCGCCACGCCAGCTGTCAGACGCCGGGCAAGAGGGTGACTGGCAGAAATTGGTTTCTTACGCTCAAATACTTCCTTCACGGACACCTGGCTACTGCTGTGGGCAGAGGAGCAGGAACCGCTCAAGGGCAGAGGCAGTGTGAAGGAGGGTGGCTGTGAAGGTGCAAGGGAGAAAGCGGATGAAGACGATGCACCTGAAGGAGGAAGAGGAGAAGGAGGGTGGCTTGTCTTTTGGGTGCTGCTTTTCCTCAGGTGTTCTTGCCATTGCTGTTTGTGCCTTTTCTCCAGGTGCCTTCGTAAGGCACTTGTCCCTACGTGAGTGTTGGCCTTTCCAGGGCTCAATTTTTGGAGGCAGAGAGAACAGATGGCTTTGCTCCGATCTGAGGTACACACGTTAAAAAATTTCCAAACCGCTGAGCCCCCCTGGGGTGATGGCACTACGGTGGCATCAGCAGCTGACTTTGAAGGGCATGTTGGCTGGCTGTCCATAGCTGGCGATACATGGCGCCAGACACTGCCCCCAGCTGTTTCTGAGGACGAGCTCCCTCTTCATCCTACTCCTCTCTGGCTCCCCCTCTGAACTGTCCCCCTGGTCATCTCCTCTATTGGGAACATACGTGGCATCTGTATAATCATCATCATAATCCTCCTGCCCAGCTTCGCTTTCCTCAGACAACTCCACAACTGCACCAACTTCAGGTGGTTCATCATGCCCCTCCTCACACATTACGTCCATACTATCGCCACCTAAATCAGACGTATGAGGTGTTGTAACTTGCTTAGTGTCTTCATCTTGTTGTAGCATTATTGGCTGTGAATCATTGGTTTTCACACCAAATAACTCCTGTGAAGTGTCAAATGCAGCGGATGTGGTGCTTGTTGTAGCGCTGGTGGCTGCGGGAGATGAGGTGTTCTGTGTTAAATACTCAAGCACGTCCTCACAATTTTGGGAAGTGATGGCACGTGCCTTCTTCTGAGCACTGTACTTTTGGCCAGGTCCGCATGAAATCACATCAACACCACCTCGCACAGACCTGCCGATGCCAGGTGGCCTTCCTCTGGGTCTGCCTCTACCTCTTCCTCTACCTGGTTTGTCCATTTTGTCCATCTCGAGGGGATGCTAGGTATATGCAGTGAGGTTGGGTTCACTGAACACAAAGGTAGTTATATGCAGTCAGGTGGGTTCACTCAACACAGCAGCTAGTTATATGCAGTGAGGTGGGTTCACTGAACACAAAGGCAGTTATATGCAGTGAGGTGAGTTCACTCAACACAAAGGCAGTTATATGCAGTGAGGTGAGTTCACTTAACACAAAGGTAGTTAGATGCAGTGAGGTGAGTTCTGGGTAGTACAATGTGCAGCTCCTTGTCACACACAGTCACACACACAGGTAGTCACTGAATGTGCTGCTGCTAGGCTGCTGGCAGTGGCACACACACAGTATGAATTAGCAATGCTGTCTATGCAACACAAGTGTCAGTTTGACACACATAAAAAAAATATGATCACAACAACAGGATTAGCTCTGAAAAGAGCTGTTGAATGTGGGGTGCTATTATAGCAATAAGATTCAGCCAGGAGCAAGCTAAGAAGCCAAAAGCCTGACTAATCTGTCCCTAGGAGAAAAGTCTGCAGCAGCTCACCCTAGTCTGTCTATGTGCAGGCACATGAGTGAGTGTAATGGCCGCCGGAGCCTGCCTTATATAAGAGGGGGTGGGGCTCCAGGACTGAGTGTAGCCGGATTGGCTACAATGTGCCTGCTGATTGTGATGTAGAGGGTCAAAGTTGACCCTCATAGAGCATTATGGGGCAAATCGAACTTCCGGGAAAGTTCGCCTTCGCCGGCGAAGGCAAACCACCTGAAGTTCGCCTGGAACCGTTTGGCCCATTTCTACTAATAAAAGGGTAAAATAGAAAAGAGTACAAAGTTATACTCACAAACCAGGGCTACCTCCAGGCAACCACTGTAATAGGCAGGTGAGGAGATTGGCCTGTCCTCACTCAGGGTTAAGAAGTCGCTCTCTGTAGATAGGAAGAACAAGGGGTATCCCCCTCCACCAGGGGTGGATATTATGTCTAGTGTAATGGATAACAGAGGTGCTAAAAGGATAAAATCAATTGTTAAAAAGTTTAAAAATGCTTTGGTGGCAGTTGGTGGACTTACCTCCTGTAAGCAGACACAACAAGCTGTGTATTAAAAAAACAAATTAGATTTATTGGTACACTCCAGGGTATATTCACAATGCGTTTCACAGGCCTATCCCCGCTTCCTCATGCAATAATTTACAGGAGTACACACAGTGCTTTCTTAACCTGCCTGGCGTTCTATTAAGATCGCCAGGGAGGCTGCGGGAGGGTTTTTTTTTTAATAAAAAAAAAACTATTTCATGCAGCCAACTGAAAGTTGGCTGCATGAAAGCCCACTAGAGGGCGCTCCGGAGGCGTTCTTCCGATCGCCTCTGGCGCCCAGAATAAACAAGGAAGGCCGCAATGAGCAGCCTTCCTTGTTTTGCTTACATCGTCGCCATAGCGACGAGCGGAGTGACGTCATCGACGTCAGCCGACGTCCTGACGTCAGCCGCCTCCGATCCAGCCCTTAGCGCTGGCCGGAACTTTTTGTTCCGGCTACGCTGGGCTCAGGCGGCTGGGGGGACCCTCTTTCACCGCTGCTCGCGGCGAATCGCCGCAGAGCGGCGGCGATCAGGCAGCACACGCGGCTGGCAAAGTGACGGCTGCGTGTGCTGCTTTTTATTTGAGCCAAATTGGCCCAGCAGGGCCTGAGCGGCAGGCTCTGGCGGTACTGGACGAGCTGAGCTCGTCCAGACCGCCCAGCAGGTTAAGGTCACGATAAGTGCCTCTTCACAGAGGCGTGTACAAATCTACTTTGTTTTTTGAATACACAGCTTGTTGTGTCTGCTTTCAGGAGGTAAGTCCACTAACTGCCTCCAAAGCATTTTTAAACTTTTTAACAATTGATTTTATCCTTTTGGCGCCTCTGATATCCATTACACTATGGAAGTGATATTGTTGCATAGGTGTTGCCATTTTTATCAGCTTTGAATGGAGACATTGCTCCCTAAATCTTAAATTATGTCTAACCCCCTTTAAATAGGAATTATCGTATGTTTAGGTGATTGATTTTTTTTTAAACTGTGTAGTATTGCCGTTTAAGACTGTGGCCGGGTGTGTACTGTCCTGTTTAATTTTCAGCCAAATTAGTTCTGACCATGTTACCTCCCAACTTTTTGAGATGAGAAAAAGGGACACTTAAGCCACGCCCCGGCCACACCCCTGGCCACACCCTCACCACGCCTCTAGTCACGCATACCATAAAGATTTCATAAGAAACTGTGAGAGAACGTGGAAAAGCCGCCGCATGTGCTACTGAGGAGGCGGCTGATTCCGCGTCCAATGCGGCGGTTTGCACGCGGAAGCGTGTGTCTAGTGGCAGGGTGGAACGTGGAAAAGCCGCCGCATGCTACAACAGTAAGGCGGCTGGTTCCGCTCCAGCGCGGCGGTTTGCACGCAGCAGCGTGTGTCTGGTGTGGCTGAGTCTGTTAGTGCACACAGGCTTAGGAATACGCGCGCGCTGAGAGGCAGAACTCTTATACTAGGCAGGGAGAGGTCAGCTGATCACGCCGATCAGCTGACTCCAGAGCAGGATACTATTGGTTGATCAATTAAGGGTGGTGCTGGAGAGCACTACTCCATATATAGTCACTGCTGGCCAGTCTCAAGTTGTCTGCCGTTGCGAACACTACGTGGAAACACTCAGACCTTAGTCAGATCCTCAGTGTGTTTGAACCAGGTGGACATGGGAATTCACATTGAGCCAGATTACTTGTACTGTTATTCTGTTTATGCTTAGACTAGTTCCAGGGTGTAGAGACCACGGACCTCGCACCCAGACAAGGGAACTGTATTATCATCTGTGTTATACTCCACACTAGTTCCAGGGTGCTGAGACCATGGACCTCGCACCCAGACTAGGGATCTGTATTATCATCTGTGTTATACTCCAGACTAGTTCCAGGGTGCTGAGACCACGGACCTTGCACCCAAGACTAGGGAACGTGTGCGATCAGTTTGTTATACATCAGACTAGTTCCAGGGTGGAGAGACCACGGACCTCACACCAAGACTATGCATTGTTTGATATCTGTTATGACTTATTGCTTTCCTGACTACTCCTCTGTCCTCTGATTCAGTACCTCGCATATCTGATATTCCGTTGCCAGACCCTGCTTGCCTAGGATACCGAATCAGCCTTCTGTCTTTGTACTTTATCTGTCCGTGTGTTGCCGACCTGGCGTGTCCGACCTCGAGAGCTATCTCTTCTCTTAAAAGATAGTCTCCAGATCAGATAGTGACATCCACCTTCAGGTGTCACTCACTCTCTGGTCCTTCCTGTCTCCAGCCTGACTCCACCCCTTGGAGAGTCTCAGGCTGCTGGAAAGTTCCTGTGCTTTCAGAGCAGTATTCCTTTACTGTCTATTATCACCTGCTCAGCAGGTGCATTACTCAAAGTATTACTGTTACACCAAACACTCACATACCTATAGGTGTCCAGAGGTTAGCAATATATCTGTATTATCGGTGATTCTGCAGATCACCAATAATCAGATTCTCTCTGCGTGCTGACACCAATCGTTACAGAAACATGTTGTTTTATAATTCAAACCACACTGGTCCTTTCTATCCTGGTTCATATTCCTTCATAGTAACATTTTAAAATTAGTAATATATCAATTTAAAGGATGGGAATAAAGTTTAGAGTCAATCAAACACATTTTTCAGTAGAGAAATATATATATTTACATGTAAAGAGGGGCAAAGTCCTGAAAGAGGGACAAATGAGGAGGAAAGAGGGACAGGGCTCCCAAAAAGGGACTGTCCCTCCGAAAAAGGGACAGTTGGGCACGTGCAGAGGGGGGTGCTCTGGGTGCTCAAGCACCCCCTCCTTTGTGTGACCCACAGTGGCAGGGCCCCCACTGACTTCTAGGGCCATGTGGCTGCACATACCCCAGCATTTCTCTTCCTCTCTTCTCCCTCTGGAGCTTTTCTCCAGCGCAGTGTGCAGGAGAAGGCGACAGCTAGAAGGGGGGGGGGGGCAGAGATTAGCCAGCAGCAGCACTCGCAGTGTGCTCTGTAGCTGCGATGTTACAGCGTGTCAGCTGGTGAGGAGACCAGAGCCTGGCAGGAGAAGAGGAGGAGCAGCCGAGAGACATGCTGGCTGGACGGAGTGTGAGGTGAGGAAAGCAGAGACGCTGGAAGAAGCCTGCTCTCTCAAGATGCCCGGAGTCCCTCAGCTCTATCTTCAACACAGGACAGGAGCACGTCACTAATCACAGCTGCTGATTATAGTGTGACTGTCACCTAGCCCTCCACCCAGTTCAGCTCAGTCTCCTTACACTATATAGCCCACCCTTGGAAGCCAGCACATGTACTCACACAGCCTCTTTCTCCAGCATTGTCCAGCACAGCCCACCTCCTCGGTAACAGTAAAAAAGGGCGCAGGAGGCTAGTGGACAAATCGGGCGCCGCCATTCACTCCCATAATAAATATCGTTTAATGGGCGCCCGATAGGAAAAAAGGGCGCCGGAGAAAAATAACGTTTTAAAAGCGGCGCCCGGAGACTTAATGTTTTATTACTGCTTCTCATGATTACACATTATTTAATGATTTATACATTTTTTAATATTATTTTTAAACGAAAAACAGTACAATATTTTTTTTCAAACATTATTTTTAAACGAAAAACAGTACAAATTTTTTTTTTTTTTTTTTTTTACATTATTTTTAAACGAAAAAACCGCACAATATGTTTTTGAAACTTTAATAATGCTTATCACAGGGGGGTCTTAGGTTTAGGCACCAACAGGGGGGTCTTAGGTTTAGGCACCAACAGGGGGGTCTTAGGTTTAGGCACCAACAGGGGGGTATTAGGTTTAGGCACCAACAGGGGGTCTTAGGTTTAAGCACCAACAGGGGGGTCTTAGGTTTAGGCACCAACAGGGGGTCTTAGGTTTAGGCACCAACAGGGGGTCTTAGGTTTAGGCACCAACAGGGTGGTCTTAGGTTTAGGCACTAACAAGGGGGTCTAGGGGTTAGGGGTAGGTACAGGGAGGGTTACTTAGGCACCAACAGGGGGGTCTTAGGTTTAGGCACTAACAGGGGGGTCTAGGGGTTAGGGGTAGGTACAGGGAGGGTTACTTAGGCACCAACAGGGGGGTCTTAGGTTTAGGCATCAACAGGGGGGTCTAGGGGTTAGGGGTAGGTACAGGGAGGGTTACTTAGTAATTTTTTTTTTAAACGTTATTATACGTTTCACTATTTAAACGAAAGATTAACGTTTTTACAATTGCCGATTTAATGCACATTATTTAATGATTTATAACTTTATAAAACATTAATTTTAAACGAAATACAGTACAATACATTTTTAAACGTTATCCATGCTTATCGTTTAAAACCCCGCGCCCTTTTTTCCCAGCGCCCCTTTTTAACGTACGCCACCCCCTCTCCACACTTCTACTGCCAGTTCAGTGAGAAGAGACATCCAGAACCTGAAGGCAGTCTCTAGGTGATAATGGTTTAAATTGCTCACATAATAATTATTTCCCTCTTTGCATTTTATTTTCTGTGCTTTAGAAGTTCTGCCTTTTTTTTATTTATTACAGTCTAAACTCACCATTTTAAAGTGAGTTTGAAGAGAAGTAAAAAAACAAAACCAAAAACAGATACTCCCTTTTGGAGAGGGAAGGCTTTGGGTCCTATAGAGCTTTCCGTTCCTCCTACGGTTCCCACGTGCCACCACTGCATCCCCTGTTAGCATTCTCCCACTGATCATCCTTGTGAGATGACGCCATATGGCAGCGCAGAGGAACAACAGATACTCCCCTATGGAGAGGGAAGGCTTTCCGTTCCTCCTACGGTTCCCACGTGCCACCACTGCATCCCCTGTTAGCATTCTCCCACTGATCATCCTTGTGAGATGACGCCATATGGCAGCGCAGAGGAACAACAGAGCCTCCCCTATGGAGAGGGAAGGCTTTCCGTTCCTCCTACGGTTCCCACGTTCCACCACTGCATCCCCTGTTAGCATTCTCCCACTGATCATCCTTGTGAGATGACGCCATATGGCAGCGCAGAGGAACAACAGAGCCTCCCCTATGGAGAGGGAAGGCTTTCCGTTCCTCCTACGGTTCCCACGTGCCACCACTGCATCCCCTGTTAGCATTCTCCCACTGATCACTCCTTGTGAGATGACGCCATATGGCAGCGCAGAGGAACAACAGAGCCTCCCCTATGGAGAGGGAAGGCTTTCCGTTCCTCCTACGGTTCCCACGTTCCACCACTGCATCCCCTGTTAGCATTCTCCCACTGATCATCCTTGTGAGATGTCGCCATATGGCAGCGCAGAGGAACAACAGAGCCTCCCCTATGGAGAGGGAAGGCTTTCCGTTCCTCCTACGGTTCCCACGTTCCACCACTGCATCCCCTGTTAGCATTCTCCCACTGATGATCCTTGTGAGATGACGCCATATGGCAGCGCAGAGGAACAACAGAGCCTCCCCTATGGAGAGGGAAGGCTTTCCGTTCCTCCTACGGTTCCCACGTGCCACCACTGCATCCCCTGTTAGCATTCTCCAACTGATCATCCTTGTGAGATGACGCCATATGGCAGCGCAGAGGAACAACAGAGCCTCCCCTATGGAGAGGGAAGGCTTTCCGTTCCTCCTACGGTTCCCACGTTCCACCACTGCATCCCCTGTTAGCATTCTCCCACTGATCATCCTTGTGAGATGACGCCATATGGCAGCGCAGAGGAACAACAGAGCCTCCCCTATGGAGAGGGAAGGCTTTCCGTTCCTCCTACGGTTCCCACGTGCCACCACTGCATCCCCTGTTAGCATTCTCCCACTGATCATCCTTGTGAGATGTCGCCATATGGCAGCGCAGAGGAACAACAGAGCCTCCCCTATGGAGAGGGAAGGCTTTCCGTTCCTCCTACGGTTCCCACGTTCCACCACTGCATCCCCTGTTAGCATTCTCCCACTGATGATCCTTGTGAGATGACGCCATATGGCAGCGCAGAGGAACAACAGAGCCTCCCCTATGGAGAGGGAAGGCTTTCCGTTCCTCCTACGGTTCCCACGTGCCACCACTGCATCCCCTGTTAGCATTCTCCAACTGATCATCCTTGTGAGATGACGCCATATGGCAGCGCAGAGGAACAACAGAGCCTCCCCTATGGAGAGGGAAGGCTTTCCGTTCCTCCTACGGTTCCCACGTTCCACCACTGCATCCCCTGTTAGCATTCTCCCACTGATCATCCTTGTGAGATGACGCCATATGGCAGCGCAGAGGAACAACAGAGCCTCCCCTATGGAGAGGGAAGGCCTTCCGTTCCTCCTACGGTTCCCACGTGCCACCACTGCATCCCCTGTTAGCATTCTCCCACTGATCATCCTTGTGAGATGACGCCATATGGCAGCGCAGAGGAACAACAGAGCCTCCCCTATGGAGAGGGAAGGCCTTCCGTTCCTCCTACGGTTCCCACGTTCCACCACTGCATCCCCTGTTAGCATTCTCCCACTGATCATCCTTGTGAGATGACGCCATATGGCAGCGCAGAGGAACAACAGAGCCTCCCCTATGGAGAGGGAAGGCTTTCCGTTCCTCCTACGGTTCCCACGTGCCACCACTGCATCCCCTGTTAGCATTCTCCCACTGATCATCCTTGTGAGATGACGCCATATGGCAGCGCAGAGGAACAACAGAGCCTCCCCTATGGAGAGGGAAGGCCTTCCGTTCCTCCTACGGTTCCCACGTTCCACCACTGCATCCCCTGTTAGCATTCTCCCACTGATCATCCTTGTGAGATGACGCCATATGGCAGCGCGGAGGAACAACAGAGCCTCCCCTATGGAGAGGGAAGGCTTTTCGTTCCTCCTACGGTTCCCACGTGCCACCACTGCATCCCCTGTTAGCATTCTCCCACTGATCATCCTTGTGAGATGACGCCATATGGCAGCGCAGAGGAACAACAGAGCCTCCCCTATGGAGAGGGAAGGCTTTCTGTTCCTCCTACGGTTCCCACGTTCCACCACTGCATCCCCTGTTAGCATTCTCCCACTGATCATCCTTGTGAGATGACGCCATATGGCAGCGCAGAGGAACAACAGAGCCTCCCCTATGGAGAGAGAAGGCTTTCCGTTCCTCCTACGGTTCCCACGTGCCACCACTGCATCCCCTGTTAGCATTCTCCCACTGATCATCCTTGTGAGATGACGCCATATGGCAGCGCAGAGGAACAACAGAGCCTCCCCTATGGAGAGGGAAGGCTTTCCGTTCCTCCTACGGTTCCCACGTGCCACCACTGCATCCCCTGTTAGCATTCTCCCACTGATCATCCTTGTGAGATGACGCCATATGGCAGCGCGGAGGAACAACAGAGCCTCCCCTATGGAGAGGGAAGGCTTTCCGTTCCTCCTACGGTTCCCACGTGCCACCACTGCATCCCCTGTTAGCATTCTCCCACTGATCATCCTTGTGAGATGACGCCATATGGCAGCGCAGAGGAACAACAGAGCCTCCCCTATGGAGAGGGAAGGCTTTCCGTTCCTCCTACGGTTCCCACGTGCCACCACTGCATCCCCTGTTAGCATTCTCCCACTGATCACTCCTTGTGAGATGACGCCATATGGCAGCGCGGAGGAACAACAGAGCCTCCCCTATGGAGAGGGAAGGCTTTTCGTTCCTCCTACGGTTCCCACGTGCCACCACTGCATCCCCTGTTAGCATTCTCCCACTGATCATCCTTGTGAGATGACGCCATATGGCAGCGCAGAGGAACAACAGAGCCTCCCCTATGGAGAGGGAAGGCTTTCCGTTCCTCCTACGGTTCCCACGTGCCACCACTGCATCCCCTGTTAGCATTCTCCCACTGATCACTCCTTGTGAGATGACGCCATATGGCAGCGCAGAGGAACAACAGAGCCTCCCCTATGGAGAGGGAAGGCTTTCCGTTCCTCCTACGGTTCCCACGTGCCACCACTGCATCCCCTGTTAGCATTCTCCCACTGATCACTCCTTGTGAGATGACGCCATATGGCAGCGCAGAGGAACAACAGAGCCTCCCCTATGGAGAGGGAAGGCTTTCCGTTCCTCCTACAGTTCCCACGTGCCACCACTGCATCCCCTGTTAGCATTCTCCCACTGATCATCCTTGTGAGATGACGCCATATGGCAGCGCAGAGGAACAACAGAGCCTCCCCTATGGAGAGGGAAGGCCTTCCGTTCCTCCTACGGTTCCCACGTGCCACCACTGCATCCCCTGTTAGCATTCTCCCACTGATCATCCTTGTGAGATGACGCCATATGGCAGCGCGGAGGAACAACAGAGCCTCCCCTATGGAGAGGGAAGGCTTTTCGTTCCTCCTACGGTTCCCACGTGCCACCACTGCATCCCCTGTTAGCATTCTCCCACTGATCATCCTTGTGAGATGACGCCATATGGCAGCGCAGAGGAACAACAGAGCCTCCCCTATGGAGAGGGAAGGCTTTCCGTTCCTCCTACGGTTCCCACGTGCCACCACTGCATCCCCTGTTAGCATTCTCCCACTGATCATCCTTGTGAGATGACGCCATATGGCAGCGCGGAGGAACAACAGAGCCTCCCCTATGGAGAGGGAAGGCTTTCCGTTCCTCCTACGGTTCCCACGTGCCACCACTGCATCCCCTGTTAGCATTCTCCCACTGATCATCCTTGTGAGATGACGCCATATGGCAGCGCAGAGGAACAACAGAGCCTCCCCTATGGAGAGGGAAGGATTTCCGTTCCTCCTACGGTTCCCACGTGCCACCACTGCATCCCCTGTTAGCATTCTCCCACTGATCATCCTTGTGAGATGACGCCATATGGCAGCGCAGAGGAACAACAGAGCCTCCCCTATGGAGAGGGAAGGCCTTCCGTTCCTCCTACGGTTCCCACGTGCCACCACTGCATCCCCTGTTAGCATTCTCCCACTGATCATCCTTGTGAGATGACGCCATATGGCAGCGCAGAGGAACAACAGAGCCTCCCCTATGGAGAGGGAAGGCTTTCCGTTCCTCCTACGGTTCCCACGTGCCACCACTGCATCCCCTGTTAGCATTCTCCCACTGATCATCCTTGTGAGATGACGCCATATGGCAGCGCAGAGGAACAACAGAGCCTCCCCTATGGAGAGGGAAGGCTTTCCGTTCCTCCTACGGTTCCCACGTGCCACCACTGCATCCCCTGTTAGCATTCTCCCACTGATCACTCCTTGTGAGATGACGCCATATGGCAGCGCGGAGGAACAACAGAGCCTCCCCTATGGAGAGGGAAGGCTTTTCGTTCCTCCTACGGTTCCCACGTGCCACCACTGCATCCCCTGTTAGCATTCTCCCACTGATCATCCTTGTGAGATGACGCCATATGGCAGCGCAGAGGAACAACAGAGCCTCCCCTATGGAGAGGGAAGGCTTTCCGTTCCTCCTACGGTTCCCACGTGCCACCACTGCATCCCCTGTTAGCATTCTCCCACTGATCATCCTTGTGAGATGACGCCATATGGCAGTGCGGAGGAACAACAGATACTCCCCTATGGAGAGGGAAGGCTTTCCGTTCCTCCTACGGTTCCCACGTGCCACCACTGCATCCCCTGTTAGCATTCTCCCACTGATCATCCTTGTGAGATGACGCCATATGGCAGCGCAGAGGAACAACAGAGCCTCCCCTATGGAGAGGGAAGGCTTTCCGTTCCTCCTACGGTTCCCACGTGCCACCACTGCATCCCCTGTTAGCATTCTCCCACTGATCATCCTTGTGAGATGACGCCATATGGCAGCGCAGAGGAACAACAGAGCCTCCCCTATGGAGAGGGAAGGCTTTCCGTTCCTCCTACGGTTCCCACGTTCCACCACTGCATCCCCTGTTAGCATTCTCCCACTGATCACTCCTTGTGAGATGACGCCATATGGCAGCGCAGAGGAACAACAGAGCCTCCCCTATGGAGAGGGAAGGCCTTCCGTTCCTCCTACGGTTCCCACGTGCCACCACTGCATCCCCTGTTAGCATTCTCCCACTGATCATCCTTGTGAGATGACGCCATATGGCAGCGCAGAGGAACAACAGAGCCTCCCCTATGGAGAGGGAAGGCCTTCCGTTCCTCCTACGGTTCCCACGTTCCACCACTGCATCCCCTGTTAGCATTCTCCCACTGATCATCCTTGTGAGATGACGCCATATGGCAGCGCAGAGGAACAACAGAGCCTCCCCTATGGAGAGGGAAGGCTTTCCGTTCCTCCTACGGTTCCCACGTGCCACCACTGCATCCCCTGTTAGCATTCTCCCACTGATCATCCTTGTGAGATGACGCCATATGGCAGTGCGGAGGAACAACAGATACTCCCCTATGGAGAGGGAAGGCTTTCCGTTCCTCCTACGGTTCCCACGTGCCACCACTGCATCCCCTGTTAGCATTCTCCCACTGATCATCCTTGTGAGATGACGCCATATGGCAGCGCAGAGGAACAACAGAGCCTCCCCTATGGAGAGGGAAGGCTTTCCGTTCCTCCTACGGTTCCCACGTGCCACCACTGCATCCCCTGTTAGCATTCTCCCACTGATCATCCTTGTGAGATGACGCCATATGGCAGCGCAGAGGAACAACAGAGCCTCCCCTATGGAGAGGGAAGGCTTTCCGTTCCTCCTATGGTTCCCACGTGCCACCACTGCATCCCCTGTTAGCATTCTCCCACTGATCATCCTTGTGAGATGACGCCATATGGCAGCGCAGAGGAACAACAGAGCCTCCCCTATGGAGAGGGAAGGCTTTCCGTTCCTCCTACGGTTCCCACGTGCCACCACTGCATCCCCTGTTAGCATTCTCCCACTGATCATCCTTGTGAGATGACGCCATATGGCAGCGCAGAGGAACAACAGAGCCTCCCCTATGGAGAGGGAAGGCCTTCCGTTCCTCCTACGGTTCCCACGTTCCACCACTGCATCCCCTGTTAGCATTCTCCCACTGATCATCCTTGTGAGATGACGCCATATGGCAGCGCAGAGGAACAACAGAGCCTCCCCTATGGAGAGAGAAGGCTTTCCGTTCCTCCTACGGTTCCCACGTTCCACCACTGCATCCCCTGTTAGCATTCTCCCACTGATCACTCCTTGTGAGATGACGCCATATGGCAGCGCAGAGGAACAACAGAGCCTCCCCTATGGAGAGGGAAGGCTTTCCGTTCCTCCTACGGTTCCCACGTGCCACCACTGCATCCCCTGTTAGCATTCTCCCACTGATCATCCTTGTGAGATGACGCCATATGGCAGCGCAGAGGAACAACAGAGCCTCCCCTATGGAGAGGGAAGGCTTTCCGTTCCTCCTACGGTTCCCACGTGCCACCACTGCATCCCCTGTTAGCATTCTCCCACTGATCATCCTTGTGAGATGACGCCATATGGCAGCGCAGAGGAACAACAGAGCCTCCCCTATGGAGAGGGAAGGCTTTCCGTTCCTCCTACGGTTCCCACGTGCCACCACTGCATCCCCTGTTAGCATTCTCCCACTGATCATCCTTGTGAGATGACGCCATATGGCAGCGCGGAGGAACAACAGAGCCTCCCCTATGGAGAGGGAAGGCTTTCCGTTCCTCCTACGGTTCCCACGTGCCACCACTGCATCCCCTGTTAGCATTCTCCCACTGATCATCCTTGTGAGATGACGCCATATGGCAGCGCAGAGGAACAACAGAGCCTCCCCTATGGAGAGGGAATTCTTTCCGTTCCTCCTACGGTTCCCACGTGCCACCACTGCATCCCCTGTTAGCATTCTCCCACTGATCACTCCTTGTGAGATGACGCCATATGGCAGCGCAGAGGAACAACAGAGCCTCCCCTATGGAGAGGGAAGGCTTTCCGTTCCTCCTACGGTTCCCACGTGCCACCACTGCATCCCCTGTTAGCATTCTCCCACTGATCATCCTTGTGAGATGACGCCATATGGCAGCGCAGAGGAACAACAGAGCCTCCCCTATGGAGAGGGAAGGCTTTCCGTTCCTCCTACGGTTCCCACGTGCCACCACTGCATCCCCTGTTAGCATTCTCCCACTGATCATCCTTGTGAGATGACGCCATATGGCAGCGCAGAGGAACAACAGATACTCCCCTATGGAGAGGGAAGGCTTTCCGTTCCTCCTACGGTTCCCACGTGCCACCACTGCATCCCCTGTTAGCATTCTCCCACTGATCATCCTTGTGAGATGACGCCATATGGCAGCGCAGAGGAACAACAAAGCCTCCCCTATGGAGAGGGAAGGCTTTCCGTTCCTCCTACGGTTCCCACGTTCCACCACTGCATCCCCTGTTAGCATTCTCCCACTGATTATCCTTGTGAGATGACGCCATATGGCAGCGCAGAGGAACAACAGAGCCTCCCCTATGGAGAGGGAAGGCTTTCCGTTCCTCCTACGGTTCCCACGTTCCACCACTGCATCCCCTGTTAGCATTCTCCCACTGATGATCCTTGTGAGATGACGCCATATGGCAGCGCAGAGGAACAACAAAGCCTCCCCTATGGAGAGGGAAGGCTTTCCGTTCCTCCTACGGTTCCCACGTTCCACCACTGCATCCCCTGTTAGCATTCTCCCACTGATTATCCTTGTGAGATGACGCCATATGGCAGCGCAGAGGAACAACAGAGCCTCCCCTATGGAGAGGGAAGGCTTTCCGTTCCTCCTACGGTTCCCACGTTCCACCACTGCATCCCCTGTTAGCATTCTCCCACTGATCATCCTTGTGAGATGACGCCATATGGCAGCGCAGAGGAACAACAGAGCCTCCCCTATGGAGAGGGAAGGCTTTCCGTTCCTCCTACGGTTCCCACGTGCCACCACTGCATCCCCTGTTAGCATTCTCCAACTGATCATCCTTGTGAGATGACGCCATATGGCAGCGCAGAGGAACAACAGAGCCTCCCCTATGGAGAGGGAAGGCTTTCCGTTCCTCCTACGGTTCCCACGTTCCACCACTGCATCCCCTGTTAGCATTCTCCCACTGATTATCCTTGTGAGATGACGCCATATGGCAGCGCAGAGGAACAACAGAGCCTCCCCTATGGAGAGGGAAGGCTTTCCGTTCCTCCTACGGTTCCCACGTGCCACCACTGCATCCCCTGTTAGCATTCTCCCACTGATCACTCCTTGTGAGATGACGCCATATGGCAGCGCAGAGGAACAACAGAGCCTCCCCTATGGAGAGGTAAGGCTTTCCGTTCCTCCTACGTTTCCCACGTGCCACCACTGCATCCCCTGTTAGCATTCTCCCACTGATTATCCTTGTGAGATGACGCCATATGGCAGCGCGGAGGAACAACAGAGCCTCCCCTATGGAGAGGGAAGGCTTTCCGTTCCTCCTACGGTTCCCACGTGCCACCACTGCATCCCCTGTTAGCATTCTCCCACTGATCATCCTTGTGAGATGACGCCATATGGCAGCGCAGAGGAACAACAGAGCCTCCCCTATGGAGAGGGAAGGCTTTCCGTTCCTCCTACGGTTCCCACGTTCCACCACTGCATCCCCTGTTAGCATTCTCCCACTGATCATCCTTGTGAGATGACGCCATATGGCAGCGCGGAGGAACAACAGAGCCTCCCCTATGGAGAGGGAAGGCCTTCCGTTCCTCCTACGGTTCCCACGTTCCACCACTGCATCCCCTGTTAGCATTCTCCCACTGATCATCCTTGTGAGATGACGCCATATGGCAGCGCGGAGGAACAACAGAGCCTCCCCTATGGAGAGGGAAGGCTTTCCGTTCCTCCTACGGTTCCCACGTTCCACCACTGCATCCCCTGTTAGCATTCTCCCACTGATCATCCTTGTGAGATGACGCCATATGGCAGCGCGGAGGAACAACAGAGCCTCCCCTATGGAGAGGGAAGGCTTTCCGTTCCTCCTACGTTTCCCACGTTCCACCACTGCATCCCCTGTTAGCATTCTCCCACTGATCATCCTTGTGAGATGACGCCATATGGCAGCGCGGAGGAACAACAGAGCCTCCCCTATGGAGAGGGAAGGCTTTCCGTTCCTCCTACGTTTCCCACGTTCCACCACTGCATCCCCTGTTAGCATTCTCCCACTGATCATCCTTGTGAGATGACGCCATATGGCAGCGCAGAGGAACAACAGAGCCTCCCCTATGGAGAGGGAATTCTTTCCGTTCCTCCTACGGTTCCCACGTTCCACCACTGCATCCCCTGTTAGCATTCTCCCACTGATCATCCTTGTGAGATGACGCCATATGGCAGCGCAGAGGAACAACAGAGCCTCCCCTATGGAGAGGGAAGGCTTTCCGTTCCTCCTACGTTTCCCACGTTCCACCACTGCATCCCCTGTTAGCATTCTCCCACTGATCATCCTTGTGAGATGACGCCATATGGCAGCGCGGAGGAACAACAGAGCCTCCCCTATGGAGAGGGAAGGCTTTCCGTTCCTCCTACGGTTCCCACGTGCCACCACTGCATCCCCTGTTAGCATTCTCCCACTGATCATCCTTGTGAGATGACGACATATGGCAGCGCAGAGGAACAACAGAGCCTCCCCTATGGAGAGGGAAGGCTTTCCGTTCCTCCTACGGTTCCCACGTTCCACCACTGCATCCCCTGTTAGCATTCTCCCACTGATCATCCTTGTGAGATGACGCCATATGGCAGCGCGGAGGAACAACAGAGCCTCCCCTATGGAGAGGGAAGGCTTTCTGTTCCTCCTACGGTTCCCACGTTCCACCACTGCATCCCCTGTTAGCATTCTCCCACTGATCATCCTTGTGAGATGACGCCATATGGCAGCGCAGAGGAACAACAGAGCCTCCCCTATGGAGAGGGAATTCTTTCCGTTCCTCCTACGGTTCCCACGTTCCACCACTGCATCCCCTGTTAGCATTCTCCCACTGATCATCCTTGTGAGATGACGCCATATGGCAGCGCGGAGGAACAACAGAGCCTCCCCTATGGAGAGGGAAGGCCTTCCGTTCCTCCTACGGTTCCCACGTTCCACCACTGCATCCCCTGTTAGCATTCTCCCACTGATCATCCTTGTGAGATGACGCCATATGGCAGCGCAGAGGAACAACAGAGCCTCCCCTATGGAGAGGGAAGGCTTTCCGTTCCTCCTACGGTTCCCACGTGCCACCACTGCATCCCCTGTTAGCATTCTCCCACTGATCACTCCTTGTGAGATGACGCCATATGGCAGCGCAGAGGAACAACAGAGCCTCCCCTATGGAGAGGGAAGGCTTTCCGTTCCTCCTACGGTTCCCACGTGCCACCACTGCATCCCCTGTTAGCATTCTCCCACTGATCATCCTTGTGAGATGACGCCATATGGCAGCGCAGAGGAACAACAGAGCCTCCCCTATGGAGAGGGAAGGCTTTCCGTTCCTCCTATAGTTCCCACGTTCCACCACTGCATCCCCTGTTAGCATTCTCCCACTGATCATCCTTGTGAGATGACGCCATATGGCAGCGCAGAGGAACAACAGATACTCCCCTATGGAGAGGGAAGGCCTTCCGTTCCTCCTACGGTTCCCACGTTCCACCACTGCATCCCCTGTTAGCATTCTCCCACTGATCATCCTTGTGAGATGACGCCATATGGCAGCGCAGAGGAACAACAGAGCCTCCCCTATGGAGAGGGAAGGCTTTCCGTTCCTCCTACGGTTCCCACGTGCCACCACTGCATCCCCTGTTAGCATTCTCCCACTGATCATCCTTGTGAGATGACGCCATATGGCAGCGCGGAGGAACAACAGAGCCTCGCCTATGGAGAGGGAAGGCCTTCCGTTCCTCCTACGGTTCCCACGTTCCACCACTGCATCCCCTGTTAGCATTCTCCCACTGATCATCCTTGTGAGATGACGCCATATGGCAGCGCAGAGGAACAACAGAGCCTCCCCTATGGAGAGGGAAGGCTTTCCGTTCCTCCTACGGTTCCCACGTGCCACCACTGCATCCCCTGTTAGCATTCTCCCACTGATCACTCCTTGTGAGATGACGCCATATGGCAGCGCAGAGGAACAACAGAGCCTCCCCTATGGAGAGGGAAGGCTTTCCGTTCCTCCTACGGTTCCCACGTGCCACCACTGCATCCCCTGTTAGCATTCTCCCACTGATCATCCTTGTGAGATGACGCCATATGGCAGCGCAGAGGAACAACAGATACTCCCCTATGGAGAGGGAAGGCTTTCCGTTCCTCCTACGGTTCCCACGTGCCACCACTGCATCCCCTGTTAGCATTCTCCCACTGATCATCCTTGTGAGATGACGCCATATGGCAGCGCAGAGGAACAACAGAGCCTCCCCTATGGAGAGGGAAGGCTTTCCGTTCCTCCTACGGTTCCCACGTGCCACCACTGCATCCCCTGTTAGCATTCTCCCACTGATCATCCTTGTGAGATGACGCCATATGGCAGCGCAGAGGAACAACAGAGCCTCCCCTATGGAGAGGGAAGGCTTTCCGTTCCTCCTACGGTTCCCACGTGCCACCACTGCATCCCCTGTTAGCATTCTCCCACTGATCATCCTTGTGAGATGACGCCATATGGCAGCGCAGAGGAACAACAGAGCCTCCCCTATGGAGAGGGAAGGCTTTCCGTTCCTCCTACGGTTCCCACGTGCCACCACTGCATCCCCTGTTAGCATTCTCCCACTGATCACTCCTTGTGAGATGACGCCATATGGCAGCGCAGAGGAACAACAGAGCCTCCCCTATGGAGAGGGAAGGCTTTCCGTTCCTCCTACGGTTCCCACGTGCCACCACTGCATAGCCTGTTAGCATTCTCCCACTGATCATCCTTGTGAGATAACGCCATATGGCAGCGCGGAGGAACAACAGAGCCTCCCCTATGGAGAGGGAAGGCTTTCCGTTCCTCCTACGGTTCCCACGTGCCACCACTGCATCCCCTGTTAGCATTCTCCCACTGATCACTCCTTGTGAGATGACGCCATATGGCAGCGCAGAGGAACAACAGAGCCTCCCCTATGGAGAGGGAAGGCTTTCCGTTCCTCCTACGGTTCCCACGTGCCACCACTGCATAGCCTGTTAGCATTCTCCCACTGATCATCCTTGTGAGATAACGCCATATGGCAGCGCGGAGGAACAACAGAGCCTCCCCTATGGAGAGGGAAGGCTTTCCGTTCCTCCTACGGTTCCCACGTGCCACCACTGCATCCCCTGTTAGCATTCTCCCACTGATCATCCTTGTGAGATGACGCCATATGGCAGCGCAGAGGAACAACAGAGCCTCCCCTATGGAGAGGGAAGGCTTTCCGTTCCTCCTACGGTTCCCACGTGCCACCACTGCATCCCCTGTTAGCATTCTCCCACTGATCATCCTTGTGAGATGACGCCATATGGCAGCGCAGAGGAACATCAGAGCCTCCCCTATGGAGAGGGAAGGCTTTCCGTTCCTCCTACGGTTCCCACGTGCCACCACTGCATCCCCTGTTAGCATTCTCCCACTGATCATCCTTGTGAGATGACGCCATATGGCAGCGCAGAGGAACAACAGAGCCTCCCCTATGGAGAGGGAAGGCCTTCCGTTCCTCCTACGGTTCCCACGTTCCACCACTGCATCCCCTGTTAGCATTATCCCACTGATCATCCTTGTGAGATGACGCCATATGGCAGCGCAGAGGAACAACAGAGCCTCCCCTATGGAGAGGGAAGGCTTTCCGTTCCTCCTACGGTTCCCACGTGCCACCACTGCATCCCCTGTTAGCATTCTCCCACTGATCATCCTTCTGAGATGATGCCATATGGCAGCGCAGAGGAACAACAGAGCCTCCCCTATGGAGAGGGAAGGCTTTCCGTTCCTCCTACGGTTCCCACGTTCCACCACTGCATCCCCTGTTAGCATTCTCCCACTGATCATCCTTGTGAGATGACGCCATATGGCAGCGCAGAGGAACAACAGAGCCTCCCCTATGGAGAGGGAAGGCTTTCCGTTCCTCCTACGGTTCCCACGTTCCACCACTGCATCCCCTGTTAGCATTCTCCCACTGATCATCCTTGTGAGATGACGCCATATGGCAGCGCAGAGGAACAACAGAGCCTCCCCTATGGAGAGGGAAGGCTTTCCGTTCCTCCTACGGTTCCCACGTGCCACCACTGCATCCCCTGTTAGCATTCTCCCACTGATCATCCTTGTGAGATGACGCCATATGGCAGCGCAGAGGAACAACAGAGCCTCCCCTATGGAGAGGGAAGGCTTTCCGTTCCTCCTACGGTTCCCACGTGCCACCACTGCATCCCCTGTTAGCATTCTCCCACTGATCATCCTTGTGAGATGACGCCATATGGCAGTGCGGAGGAACAACAGAGCCTCCCCTATGGAGAGGGAAGGCCTTCCGTTCCTCCTACGGTTCCCACGTGCCACCACTGCATCCCCTGTTAGCATTCTCCCACTGATCATCCTTCTGAGATGACGCCATATGGCAGCGCAGAGGAACAACAGAGCCTCCCCTATGGAGAGGGAAGGCTTTCCGTTCCTCCTACGGTTCCCACGTGCCACCACTGCATCCCCTGTTAGCATTCTCCCACTGATCATCCTTGTGAGATGACGCCATATGGCAGCGCGGAGGAACAACAGAGCCTCCCCTATGGAGAGGGAAGGCTTTCCGTTCCTCCTACGGTTCCCACGTGCCACCACTGCATCCCCTGTTAGCATTCTCCCACTGATTATCCTTGTGAGATGACGCCATATGGCAGCGCAGAGGAACAACAGATACTCCCCTATGGAGAGGGAAGGCTTTCTGTTCCTCCTACGGTTCCCACGTGCCACCACTGCATCCCCTGTTAGCATTCTCCCACTGATCATCCTTGTGAGATGACGCCATATGGCAGCGCAGAGGAACAACAGAGCCTCCCCTATGGAGAGGGAAGGCTTTCCGTTCCTCCTACGGTTCCCACGTGCCACCACTGCATCCCCTGTTAGCATTCTCCCACTGATCATCCTTGTGAGATGACGCCATATGGCAGCGCAGAGGAACAACAGAGCCTCCCCTATGGAGAGGGAAGGCTTTCCGTTCCTCCTACGGTTCCCACGTGCCACCACTGCATCCCCTGTTAGCATTCTCCCACTGATCATCCTTGTGAGATGACGCCATATGGCAGCGCAGAGGAACAACAGAGCCTCCCCTATGGAGAGGGAAGGCTTTCCGTTCCTCCTACGGTTCCCACGTTCCACCAATGCATCCCCTGTTAGCATTCTCCCACTGATCACTCCTTGTGAGATGACGCCATATGGCAGCGCAGAGGAACAACAGAGCCTCCCCTATGGAGAGGGAAGGCTTTCCGTTCCTCCTACGGTTCCCACGTGCCACCACTGCATCCCCTGTTAGCATTCTCCCACTGATCATCCTTGTGAGATGACGACATATGGCAGTGCAGAGGAACAACAGAGCCTCCCCTATGGAGAGGGAAGGCTTTCCGTTCCTCCTACGGTTCCCACGTGCCACCACTGCATCCCCTGTTAGCATTCTCCCACTGATCATCCTTGTGAGATGACGCCATATGGCAGCGCGGAGGAACAACAGAGCCTCCCCTATGGAGAGGGAAGGCTTTCCGTTCCTCCTACGGTTCCCACGTTCCACCACTGCATCCCCTGTTAGCATTCTCCCACTGATCATCCTTGTGAGATGACGCCATATGGCAGCGCAGAGGAACAACAGAGCCTCCCCTATGGAGAGGGAAGGCTTTCCGTTCCTCCTACGGTTCCCACGTGCCACCACTGCATCCCCTGTTAGCATTCTCCCACTGATCATCCTTGTGAGATGACGCCATATGGCAGCGCGGAGGAACAACAGAGCCTCCCCTATGGAGAGGGAAGGCTTTCCGTTCCTCCTACGGTTCCCACGTGCCACCACTGCATCCCCTGTTAGCATTCTCCCACTGATCATCCTTGTGAGATGACGCCATATGGCAGCGCAGAGGAACAACAGAGCCTCCCCTATGGAGAGGGAAGGCTTTCCGTTCCTCCTACGGTTCCCACGTGCCACCACTGCATCCCCTGTTAGCATTCTCCCACTGATCATCCTTGTGAGATGACGCCATATGGCAGCGCAGAGGAACAACAGAGCCTCCCCTATGGAGAGGGAAGGCTTTCCGTTCCTCCTACAGTTCCCACGTTCCACCACTGCATCCCCTGTTAGCATTCTCCCACTGATCATCCTTGTGAGATGACGCCATATGGCAGCGCAGAGGAACAACAGAGCCTCCCCTATGGAGAGGGAAGGCTTTCCGTTCCTCCTACGGTTCCCACGTGCCACCACTGCATCCCCTGTTAGCATTCTCCCACTGATCACTCCTTGTGAGATGACGCCATATGGCAGCGCAGAGGAACAACAGAGCCTCCCCTATGGAGAGGGAAGGCTTTCCGTTCCTCCTACGGTTCCCACGTTCCACCACTGCATCCCCTGTTAGCATTCTCCCACTGATCATCCTTGTGAGATGACGCCATATGGCAGCGCAGAGGAACAACAGAGCCTCCCCTATGGAGAGGGAAGGCTTTCCGTTCCTCCTACGGTTCCCACGTGCCACCACTGCATCCCCTGTTAGCATTCTCCCACTGATCACTCCTTGTGAGATGACGCCATATGGCAGCGCAGAGGAACAACAGAGCCTCCCCTATGGAGAGGGAAGGCTTTCCGTTCCTCCTACGGTTCCCACGTGCCACCACTGCATCCCCTGTTAGCATTCTCCCACTGATCACTCCTTGTGAGATGACGCCATATGGCAGCGCAGAGGAACAACAGAGCCTCCCCTATGGAGAGGGAAGGCTTTCCGTTCCTCCTACGGTTCCCACGTGCCACCACTGCATCCCCTGTTAGCATTCTCCCACTGATCATCCTTGTGAGATGACGCCATATGGCAGCGCGGAGGAACAACAGAGCCTCCCCTATGGAGAGGGAAGGCTTTCCGTTCCTCCTACGGTTCCCACGTGCCACCACTGCATCCCCTGTTAGCATTCTCCCACTGATCATCCTTGTGAGATGACGCCATATGGCAGCGCAGAGGAACAACAGAGCCTCCCCTATGGAGAGGGAAGGCTTTCTGTTCCTCCTACGGTTCCCACGTGCCACCACTGCATCCCCTGTTAGCATTCTCCCACTGATCATCCTTGTGAGATGACGCCATATGGCAGCGCAGAGGAACAACAGAGCCTCCCCTATGGAGAGGGAAGGCTTTCTGTTCCTCCTACGGTTCCCACGTGCCACCACTGCATCCCCTGTTAGCATTCTCCCACTGATCATCCTTGTGAGATGACGCCATATGGCAGTGCAGAGGAACAACAGAGCCTCCCCTATGGAGAGGGAAGGCTTTCCGTTCCTCCTACGGTTCCCACGTGCCACCACTGCATCCCCTGTTAGCATTCTCCCACTGATCATCCTTGTGAGATGACGCCATATGGCAGCGCAGAGGAACAACAGAGCCTCCCCTATGGAGAGGGAAGGCTTTCCATTCCTCCTACGGTTCCCACGTGCCACCACTGCATCCCCTGTTAGCATTCTCCCACTGATCATCCTTGTGAGATGACGCCATATGGCAGCGCAGAGGAACAACAGAGCCTCCCCTATGGAGAGGGAAGGCTTTCCGTTCCTCCTACGGTTCCCACGTGCCACCACTGCATCCCCTGTTAGCATTCTCCCACTGATCATCCTTGTGAGATGACGCCATATGGCAGCGCAGAGGAACAACAGAGCCTCCCCTATGGAGAGGGAAGGCTTTCCGTTCCTCCTACGGTTCCCACATTCCACCACTGCATCCCCTGTTAGCATTCTCCCACTGATCACTCCTTGTGAGATGACGCCATATGGCAGCGCAGAGGAACAACAGATACTCCCCTATGGAGAGGGAAGGCTTTCCGTTCCTCCTACGGTTCCCACGTTCCACCACTGCATCCCCTGTTAGCATTCTCCCACTGATCACTCCTTGTGAGATGACGCCATATGGCAGCGCAGAGGAACAACAGAGCCTCCCCTATGGAGAGGGAAGGCTTTCCGTTCCTCCTACGGTTCCCACGTGCCACAACTGCATCCCCTGTTAGCATTCTCCCACTGATCACTCCTTGTGAGATGACGCCATATGGCAGCGCAGAGGAACAACAGAGCCTCCCCTATGGAGAGGGAAGGCTTTCCGTTCCTCCTACAGTTCCCACGTGCCACCACTGCATCCCCTGTTAGCATTCTCCCACTGATCATCCTAGTGAGATGACGCCATATGGCAGCGCAGAGGAACAACAGAGCCTCCCCTATGGAGAGGGAAGGCTTTCCGTTCCTCCTACGGTTCCCACGTGCCACCACTGCATCCCCTGTTAGCATTCTCCCACTGATCATCCTTGTGAGATGACGCCATATGGCAGCGCGGAGGAACAACAGAGCCTCCCCTATGGAGAGGGAAGGCTTTCCGTTCCTCCTACGGTTCCCACGTGCCACCACTGCATCCCCTGTTAGCATTCTCCCACTGATCATCCTTGTGAGATGACGCCATATGGCAGCGCAGAGGAACAACAGAGCCTCCCCTATGGAGAGGGAAGGCTTTCCGTTCCTCCTACGGTTCCCACGTTCCACCACTGCATCCCCTGTTAGCATTCTCCCACTGATCATCCTTGTGAGATGACGCCATATGGCAGCGCAGAGGAACAACAGAGCCTCCCCTATGGAGAGGGAAGGCTTTCCGTTCCTCCTACGGTTCCCACGTTCCACCACTGCATCCCCTGTTAGCATTCTCCCACTGATCATCCTTGTGAGATGACGCCATATGGCAGCGCAGAGGAACAACAGAGCCTCCCCTATGGAGAGGGAAGGCTTTCCGTTCCTCCTACGGTTCCCACGTGCCACCACTGCATCCCCTGTTAGCATTCTCCCACTGATCACTCCTTGTGAGATGACGCCATATGGCAGCGCAGAGGAACAACAGAGCCTCCCCTATGGAGAGGGAAGGCTTTCCGTTCCTCCTACGGTTCCCACGTTCCACCACTGCATCCCCTGTTAGCATTCTCCCACTGATCATCCTTGTGAGATGACGCCATATGGCAGCGCAGAGGAACAACAGAGCCTCCCCTATGGAGAGGGAAGGCTTTCCGTTCCTCCTACGGTTCCCACGTGCCACCACTGCATCCCCTGTTAGCATTCTCCCACTGATCATCCTTGTGAGATGACGCCATATGGCAGCGCAGAGGAACAACAGATACTCCCCTATGGAGAGGGAAGGCTTTCCGTTCCTCCTACGGTTCCCACGTGCCACCACTGCATCCCCTGTTAGCATTCTCCCACTGATCATCCTTGTGAGATGACGCCATATGGCAGCGCGGAGGAACAACAGAGCCTCCCCTATGGAGAGGGAAGGCTTTCCGTTCCTCCTACGGTTCCCACGTGCCACCACTGCATCCCCTGTTAGCATTCTCCCACTGATCATCCTTGTGAGATGACGCCATATGGCAGCGCAGAGGAACAACAGAGCCTCCCCTATGGAGAGGGAAGGCTTTCCGTTCATCCTACGGTTCCCACGTTCCACCACTGCATCCCCTGTTAGCATTCTCCCACTGATCATCCTTGTGAGATGACGCCATATGGCAGCGCAGAGGAACAACAGAGCCTCCCCTATGGAGAGGGAAGGCTTTCCGTTCCTCCTACGGTTCCCACGTTCCACCACTGCATCCCCTGTTAGCATTCTCCCACTGATCATCCTTGTGAGATGACGCCATATGGCAGCGCAGAGGAACAACAGAGCCTCCCCTATGGAGAGGGAAGGCTTTCCGTTCCTCCTACGGTTCCCACGTGCCACCACTGCATCCCCTGTTAGCATTCTCCCACTGATCATCCTTGTGAGATGACGCCATATGGCAGCGCAGAGGAACAACAGAGCCTCCCCTATGGAGAGGGAAGGCCTTCCGTTCCTCCTACGGTTCCCACGTGCCACCACTGCATCCCCTGTTAGCATTCTCCCACTGATCATCCTTGTGAGATGACGCCATATGGCAGCGCAGAGGAACAACAGAGCCTCCCCTATGGAGAGGGAAGGCTTTCCGTTCCTCCTACGGTTCCCACGTGCCACCACTGCATCCCCTGTTAGCATTCTCCCACTGATCATCCTTGTGAGATGACGCCATATGGCAGCGCGGAGGAACAACAGAGCCTCCCCTATGGAGAGGGAAGGCTTTCCGTTCCTCCTACGGTTCCCACGTGCCACCACTGCATCCCCTGTTAGCATTCTCCCACTGATCATCCTTGTGAGATGACGCCATATGGCAGCGCAGAGGAACAACAGAGCCTCCCCTATGGAGAGGGAAGGCTTTCCGTTCCTCCTACGGTTCCCACGTGCCACCACTGCATCGCCTGTTAGCATTCTCCCACTGATCATCCTTGTGAGATGACGCCATATGGCAGCGCAGAGGAACAACAGAGCCTCCCCTATGGAGAGGGAAGGCTTTCCGTTCCTCCTACGGTTCCCACGTGCCACCACTGCATCCCCTGTTAGCATTCTCCCACTGATCATCCTTGTGAGATGACGCCATATGGCAGCGCAGAGGAACAACAGAGCCTCCCCTATGGAGAGGGAAGGCTTTCCGTTCCTCCTACGGTTCCCACGTTCCACCACTGCATCCCCTGTTAGCATTCTCCCACTGATCATCCTTGTGAGATGACGCCATATGGCAGCGCAGAGGAACAACAGAGCCTCCCCTATGGAGAGGGAAGGCTTTCCGTTCCTCCTACGGTTCCCACGTGCCACCACTGCATCCCCTGTTAGCATTCTCCCACTGATCATCCTTGTGAGATGACGCCATATGGCAGCGCAGAGGAACAACAGAGCCTCCCCTATGGAGAGGGAAGGCTTTCCGTTCCTCCTACGGTTCCCACGTGCCACCACTGCATCCCCTGTTAGCATTCTCCCACTGATCATCCTTGTGAGATGACGCCATATGGCAGCGCAGAGGAACAACAGATACTCCCCTATGGAGAGGGAAGGCTTTCTGTTCCTCCTACGGTTCCCACGTGCCACCACTGCATCCCCTGTTAGCATTCTCCCACTGATCATCCTTGTGAGATGACGCCATATGGCAGCGCAGAGGAACAACAGAGCCTCCCCTATGGAGAGGGAAGGCTTTCCGTTCCTCCTACGGTTCCCACGTGCCACCACTGCATCCCCTGTTAGCATTCTCCCACTGATCACTCCTTGTGAGATGACGCCATATGGCAGCGCAGAGGAACAACAGAGTCTCGCCTATGGAGAGGGAAGGCTTTCCGTTCCTCCTACGGTTCCCACGTGCCACCACTGCATCCCCTGTTAGCATTCTCCCACTGATCATCCTTGTGAGATGACGACATATGGCAGCGCGGAGGAACAACAGAGCCTCCCCTATGGAGAGGGAAGGCTTTCCGTTCCTCCTACGGTTCCCACGTTCCACCACTGCATCCCCTGTTAGCATTCTCCCACTGATCATCCTTGTGAGATGACGCCATATGGCAGCGCAGAGGAACAACAGAGCCTCCCCTATGGAGAGAGAAGGCTTTCCGTTCCTCCTACGGTTCCCACGTTTCACCACTGCATCCCCTGTTAGCATTCTCCCACTGATCATCCTTGTGAGATGACGCCATATGGCAGCGCAGAGGAACAACAGAGCCTCCCCTATGGAGAGGGAAGGCTTTCCGTTCCTCCTACGGTTCCCACGTGCCACCACTGCATCCCCTGTTAGCATTCTCCCACTGATCATCCTTGTGAGATGACGCCATATGGCAGCGCGGAGGAACAACAGATACTCCCCTATGGAGAGGGAAGGCTTTCCGTTCCTCCTACGGTTCCCACGTGCCACCACTGCATCCCCTGTTAGCATTCTCCCACTGATCATCCTTGTGAGATGACGCCATATGGCAGCGCGGAGGAACAACAGAGCCTCCCCTATGGAGAGGGAAGGCCTTCCGTTCCTCCTACAGTTCCCACGTGCCACCACTGCATCCCCTGTTAGCATTCTCCCACTGATCATCCTTGTGAGATGACGCCATATGGCAGCGCAGAGGAACAACAGAGCCTCCCCTATGGAGAGGGAAGGCTTTCCGTTCCTCCTACGGTTCCCACGTGCCACCACTGCATCCCCTGTTAGCATTCTCCCACTGATCATCCTTGTGAGATGACGCCATATGGCAGCGCAGAGGAACAACAGAGCCTCCCCTATGGAGAGGGAAGGCTTTCCGTTCCTCCTACGGTTCCCACGTTCCACCACTGCATCCCCTGTTAGCATTCTCCCACTGATCATCCTTGTGAGATGACGCCATATGGCAGCGCAGAGGAACAACAGAGCCTCCCCTATGGAGAGGGAAGGCTTTCCGTTCCTCCTACAGTTCCCACGTGCCACCACTGCATCCCCTGTTAGCATTCTCCCACTGATCACTCCTTGTGAGATGACGCCATATGGCAGCGCGGAGGAACAACAGAGCCTCCCCTATGGAGAGGGAAGGCTTTCCTTTCCTCCTACGGTTCCCACGTGCCACCACTGCATCCCCTGTTAGCATTCTCCCACTGATCATCCTTGTGAGATGACGCCATATGGCAGCGCGGAGGAACAACAGAGCCTCCCCTATGGAGAGAGAAGGCTTTCCGTTCCTCCTACAGTTCCCACGTGCCACCACTGCATCCCCTGTTAGCATTCTCCCACTGATCATCCTTGTGAGATGACGCCATATGGCAGCGCGGAGGAACAACAGAGCCTCCCCTATGGAGAGGGAAGGCTTTCCGTTCCTCCTACGGTTCCCACGTTCCACCACTGCATCCCCTGTTAGCATTCTCCCACTGATCATCCTTGTGAGATGACGCCATATGGCAGCGCGGAGGAACAACAGAGCCTCGCCTATGGAGAGGGAAGGCTTTCCGTTCCTCCTACGGTTCCCACGTTCCACCACTGCATCCCCTGTTAGCATTCTCCCACTGATCATCCTTGTGAGATGACGCCATATGGCAGCGCAGAGGAACAACAGAGCCTCCCCTATGGAGAGGGAAGGCTTTCCGTTCCTCCTACGGTTCCCACGTTCCACCACTGCATCCCCTGTTAGCATTCTCCCACTGATCATCCTTGTGAGATGACGCCATATGGCAGCGCAGAGGAACAACAGAGCCTCCCCTATGGAGAGGGAAGGCTTTCCGTTCCTCCTACGGTTCCCACGTTCCACCACTGCATCCCCTGTTAGCATTCTCCCACTGATCATCCTTGTGAGATGACGCCATATGGCAGCGCAGAGGAACAACAGAGCCTCCCCTATGGAGAGAGAAGGCTTTCCGTTCCTCCTACGGTTCCCACGTTTCACCACTGCATCCCCTGTTAGCATTCTCCCACTGATCATCCTTGTGAGATGACGCCATATGGCAGCGCAGAGGAACAACAGAGCCTCCCCTATGGAGAGGGAAGGCTTTCCGTTCCTCCTACGGTTCCCACGTGCCACCACTGCATCCCCTGTTAGCATTCTCCCACTGATCATCCTTGTGAGATGACGCCATATGGCAGCGCGGAGGAACAACAGATACTCCCCTATGGAGAGGGAAGGCTTTCCGTTCCTCCTACGGTTCCCACGTGCCACCACTGCATCCCCTGTTAGCATTCTCCCACTGATCATCCTTGTGAGATGACGCCATATGGCAGCGCGGAGGAACAACAGAGCCTCCCCTATGGAGAGGGAAGGCCTTCCGTTCCTCCTACAGTTCCCACGTTCCACCACTGCATCCCCTGTTAGCATTCTCCCACTGATCATCCTTGTGAGATGACGCCATATGGCAGCGCGGAGGAACAACAGAGCCTCCCCTATGGAGAGGGAAGGCCTTCTGTTCCTCCTACGGTTCCCACGTGCCACCACTGCATCCCCTGTTAGCATTCTCCCACTGATCATCCTTGTGAGATGACGCCATATGGCAGCGCAGAGGAACAACAGAGCCTCCCCTATGGAGAGGGAAGGCTTTCCGTTCCTCCTACGGTTCCCACGTGCCACCACTGCATCCCCTGTTAGCATTCTCCCACTGATCATCCTTGTGAGATGACGCCATATGGCAGCGCAGAGGAACAACAGAGCCTCCCCTATGGAGAGGGAAGGCCTTCCGTTCCTCCTACGGTTCCCACGTTCCACCACTGCATCCCATGTTAGCATTCTCCCACTGATCACTCCTTGTGAGATGACGCCATATGGCAGCGCAGAGGAACAACAGAGCCTCCCCTATGGAGAGGGAAGGCTTTCCGTTCCTCCTACGGTTCCCACGTGCCACCACTGCATCCCCTGTTAGCATTCTCCCACTGATCATCCTTGTGAGATGACGCCATATGGCAGCGCAGAGGAACAACAGAGCCTCCCCTATGGAGAGGGAAGGCTTTCCGTTCCTCCTACGGTTCCCACGTGCCACCACTGCATCCCCTGTTAGCATTCTCCCACTGATCATCCTTGTGAGATGACGCCATATGGCAGCGCAGAGGAACATCAGAGCCTCCCCTATGGAGAGGGAAGGCTTTCCGTTCCTCCTACGGTTCCCACGTGCCACCACTGCATCCCCTGTTAGCATTCTCCCACTGATCATCCTTGTGAGATGACGCCATATGGCAGCGCAGAGGAACAACAGAGCCTCCCCTATGGAGAGGGAAGGCTTTCCGTTCCTCCTACGGTTCCCACGTGCCACCACTGCATCCCCTGTTAGCATTCTCCCACTGATCATCCTTGTGAGATGACGCCATATGGCAGCGCAGAGGAACAACAAAGCCTCCCCTATGGAGAGGGAAGGCTTTCCGTTCCTCCTACGGTTCCCACGTGCCACCACTGCATCCCCTGTTAGCATTCTCCCACTGATCATCCTTGTGAGATGACGCCATATGGCAGCGCAGAGGAACAACAAAGCCTCCCCTATGGAGAGGGAAGGCTTTCCGTTCCTCCTACGGTTCCCACGTGCCACCACTGCATCCCCTGTTAGCATTCTCCCACTGATCACTCCTTGTGAGATGACGCCATATGGCAGCGCAGAGGAACAACAGAGCCTCCCCTATGGAGAGTGAAGGCTTTCCGTTCCTCCTACGGTTCCCACGTTCCACCACTGCATCCCCTGTTAGCATTCTCCCACTGATCATCCTTGTGAGATGACGCCATATGGCAGCGCGGAGGAACAACAGAGCCTCCCCTATGGAGAGGGAAGGCTTTCCGTTCCTCCTACGGTTCCCACGTGCCACCACTGCATCCCCTGTTAGCATTCTCCCACTGATCATCCTTGTGAGATGACGCCATATGGCAGTGCGGAGGAACAACAGAGCCTCCCCTATGGAGAGGGAAGGCTTTCCGTTCCTCCTACGTTTCCCACGTTCCACCACTGCATCCCCTGTTAGCATTCTCCCACTGATCATCCTTGTGAGATGACGCCATATGGCAGCGCGGAGGAACAACAGAGCCTCCCCTATGGAGAGGGAAGGCTTTCCGTTCCTCCTACGGTTCCCACGTGCCACCACTGCATCCCCTGTTAGCATTCTCCCACTGATCATCCTTGTGAGATGACGCCATATGGCAGCACAGAGGAACAACAGAGCCTCCCCTATGGAGAGGGAAGGCTTTCTGTTCTTCCTACGGTTCCCACGTGCCACCACTGCATCCCCTGTTAGCATTCTCCCACTGATTATCCTTGTGAGATGACGCCATATGGCAGCGCAGAGGAACAACAGATACTCCCCTATGGAGAGGGAAGGCTTTCTGTTCCTCCTACGGTTCCCACGTGCCACCACTGCATCCCCTGTTAGCATTCTCCCACTGATCATCCTTGTGAGATGACGCCATATGGCAGCACAGAGGAACAACAGAGCCTCCCCTATGGAGAGGGAAGGCTTTCCGTTCCTCCTACGGTTCCCACGTGCCACCACTGCATCCCCTGTTAGCATTCTCCCACTGATCACTCCTTGTGAGATGACGCCATATGGCAGCGCAGAGGAACAACAGAGCCTCCCCTATGGAGAGGGAAGGCTTTCCGTTCCTCCTACGGTTCCCACGTGCCACCACTGCATCCCCTGTTAGCATTCTCCCACTGATCATCCTTGTGAGATGACGCCATATGGCAGCGCAGAGGAACAACAGAGCCTCCCCTATGGAGAGGGAAGGCTTTCCGTTCCTCCTACGGTTCCCACGTTCCACCACTGCATCCCCTGTTAGCATTCTCCCACTGATCATCCTTGTGAGATGACGCCATATGGCAGCGCAGAGGAACAACAGAGCCTCCCCTATGGAGAGGGAAGGCTTTCCGTTCCTCCTACGGTTCCCACGTTCCACCACTGCATCCCCTGTTAGCATTCTCCCACTGATCATCCTTGTGAGATGACGCCATATGGCAGCGCAGAGGAACAACAGAGCCTCCCCTATGGAGAGGGAAGGCTTTCCGTTCCTCCTACGGTTCCCACGTTCCACCACTGCATCCCCTGTTAGCATTCTCCCACTGATCACTCCTTGTGAGATGACGCCATATGGCAGCGCAGAGGAACAACAGAGCCTCCCCTATGGAGAGGGAAGGCTTTCCGTTCCTCCTACGGTTCCCACGTGCCACCACTGCATCCCCTGTTAGCATTCTCCCACTGATCATCCTTGTGAGATGACGCCATATGGCAGCGCAGAGGAACAACAGAGCCTCCCCTATGGAGAGAGAAGGCTTTCCGTTCCTCCTACGGTTCCCACGTTTCACCACTGCATCCCCTGTTAGCATTCTCCCACTGATCATCCTTGTGAGATGACGCCATATGGCAGCGCAGAGGAACAACAGAGCCTCCCCTATGGAGAGGGAAGGCTTTCCGTTCCTCCTACGGTTCCCACGTGCCACCACTGCATCCCCTGTTAGCATTCTCCCACTGATCATCCTTGTGAGATGACGCCATATGGCAGCGCAGAGGAACAACAGAGCCTCCCCTATGGAGAGGGAAGGCTTTCCGTTCCTCCTACGGTTCCCACGTGCCACCACTGCATCCCCTGTTAGCATTCTCCCACTGATAATCCTTGTGAGATGACGCCATATGGCAGCGCGGAGGAACAACAGATACTCCCCTATGGAGAGGGAAGGCTTTCCGTTCCTCCTACGGTTCCCACGTGCCACCACTGCATCCCCTGTTAGCATTCTCCCACTGATCATCCTTGTGAGATGACGCCATATGGCAGCGCAGAGGAACAACAGAGCCTCCCCTATGGAGAGAGAAGGCTTTCCGTTCCTCCTACGGTTCCCACGTTTCACCACTGCATCCCCTGTTAGCATTCTCCCACTGATCATCCTTGTGAGATGACGCCATATGGCAGCGCAGAGGAACAACAGATACTCCCCTATGGAGAGGGAAGGCTTTCCGTTCCTCCTACGGTTCCCACGTGCCACCACTGCATCCCCTGTTAGCATTCTCCCACTGATCATCCTTCTGTGATGACGCCATATGGCAGCGCGGAGGAACAACAGATACTCCCCTATGGAGAGGGAAGGCTTTCCGTTCCTCCTACGGTTCCCACGTGCCACCACTGCATCCCCTGTTAGCATTCTCCCACTGATTATCCTTGTGAGATGACGCCATATGGCAGCGCAGAGGAACAACAGATACTCCCCTATGGAGAGGGAAGGCTTTCTGTTCCTCCTACGGTTCCCACGTGCCACCACTGCATCCCCTGTTAGCATTCTCCCACTGATCATCCTTGTGAGATGACGCCATATGGCAGCACAGAGGAACAACAGAGCCTCCCCTATGGAGAGGGAAGGCTTTCCGTTCCTCCTACGGTTCCCACGTGCCACCACTGCATCCCCTGTTAGCATTCTCCCACTGATCATCCTTGTGAGATGACGCCATATGGCAGCGCAGAGGAACAACAGAGCCTCCCCTATGGAGAGGGAAGGCTTTCCGTTCCTCCTACGGTTCCCACGTTCCACCAATGCATCCCCTGTTAGCATTCTCCCACTGATCACTCCTTGTGAGATGACGCCATATGGCAGTGCAGAGGAACAACAGAGCCTCCCCTATGGAGAGGGAAGGCTTTCCGTTCCTCCTACGGTTCCCACGTGCCACCACTGCATCCCCTGTTAGCATTCTCCCACTGATCATCCTTGTGAGATGACGCCATATGGCAGCGCGGAGGAACAACAGAGCCTCCCCTATGGAGAGGGAAGGCTTTCTGTTCCTCCTACGGTTCCCACGTGCCACCACTGCATCCCCTGTAAGCATTCTCCCACTGATCATCCTTGTGAGATGACGCCATATGGCAGCGCAGAGGAACAACAGAGCCTCCCCTATGGAGAGGGAAGGCTTTCCGTTCCTCCTACGGTTCCCACGTGCCACCACTGCATCCCCTGTTAGCATTCTCCCACTGATCATCCTTGTGAGATGACGCCATATGGCAGCGCAGAGGAACAACAGAGCCTCCCCTATGGAGAGGGAAGGCTTTCCGTTCCTCCTACGGTTCCCACGTGCCACCACTGCATAGCCTGTTAGCATTCTCCCACTGATCATCCTTGTGAGATGACGCCATATGGCAGCGCGGAGGAACAACAGAGCCTCCCCTATGGAGAGGGAAGGCCTTCCGTTCCTCCTACGGTTCCCACGTTCCACCACTGCATCCCCTGTTAGCATTCTCCCACTGATTATCCTTGTGAGATGACGCCATATGGCAGCGCGGAGGAACAACAGAGCCTCCCCTATGGAGAGGGAAGGCTTTCTGTTCCTCCTACGGTTCCCACGTGCCACCACTGCATCCCCTGTTAGCATTCTCCCACTGATCATCCTTGTGAGATGACGCCATATGGCAGCGCAGAGGAACAACAGAGCCTCCCCTATGGAGAGGGAATTCTTTCCGTTCCTCCTACGGTTCCCACGTTCCACCACTGCATCCCCTGTTAGCATTCTCCCACTGATCATCCTTGTGAGATGACGCCATATGGCAGCGCGGAGGAACAACAGAGCCTCCCCTATGGAGAGGGAAGGCCTTCCGTTCCTCCTACGGTTCCCACGTTCCACCACTGCATCCCCTGTTAGCATTCTCCCACTGATCATCCTTGTGAGATGACGCCATATGGCAGCGCAGAGGAACAACAGAGCCTCCCCTATGGAGAGGGAAGGCTTTCCGTTCCTCCTACGGTTCCCACGTGCCACCACTGCATCCCCTGTTAGCATTCTCCCACTGATCATCCTTGTGAGATGACGCCATATGGCAGCGCCGAGGAACAACAGATACTCCCCTATGGAGAGGGAAGGCTTTCCGTTCCTCCTACGGTTCCCACGTTCCACCACTGCATCCCCTGTTAGCATTCTCCCACTGATCACTCCTTGTGAGATGACGACATATGGCAGCGCAGAGGAACAACAGAGCCTCCCCTATGGAGAGGGAAGGCTTTCCGTTCCTCCTACGGTTCCCACGTGCCACCACTGCATCCCCTGTTAGCATTCTCCCACTGATCATCCTTGTGAGATGACGCCATATGGCAGCGCAGAGGAACAACAGATACTCCCCTATGGAGAGGGAAGGCTTTCCGTTCCTCCTACGGTTCCCACGTGCCACCACTGCATCCCCTGTTAGCATTCTCCCACTGATCACTCCTTGTGAGATGACGCCATATGGCAGCGCAGAGGAACAACAGAGCCTCCCCTATGGAGAGGGAAGGCTTTCCGTTCCTCCTACGGTTCCCACGTGCCACCACTGCATCCCCTGTTAGCATTCTCCCACTGATCATCCTTGTGAGATGACGCCATATGGCAGCGCAGAGGAACAACAGAGCCTCCCCTATGGAGAGGGAAGGCTTTCCGTTCCTCCTATAGTTCCCACGTTCCACCACTGCATCCCCTGTTAGCATTCTCCCACTGATCATCCTTGTGAGATGACGCCATATGGCAGCGCAGAGGAACAACAGAGCCTCCCCTATGGAGAGGGAAGGCTTTCCGTTCCTCCTACGGTTCCCACGTGCCACCACTGCATCCCCTGTTAGCATTCTCCCACTGATCATCCTTGTGAGATGACGCCATATGGCAGCGCAGAGGAACAACAGATACTCCCCTATGGAGAGGGAAGGCCTTCCGTTCCTCCTACGGTTCCCACGTTCCACCACTGCATCCCCTGTTAGCATTCTCCCACTGATCATCCTTGTGAGATGACGCCATATGGCAGCGCAGAGGAACAACAGAGCCTCCCCTATGGAGAGGGAAGGCTTTCCGTTCCTCCTACGGTTCCCACGTGCCACCACTGCATCCCCTGTTAGCATTCTCCCACTGATCATCCTTGTGAGATGACGCCATATGGCAGCGCGGAGGAACAACAGAGCCTCGCCTATGGAGAGGGAAGGCCTTCCGTTCCTCCTACGGTTCCCACGTTCCACCACTGCATCCCCTGTTAGCATTCTCCCACTGATCATCCTTGTGAGATGACGCCATATGGCAGCGCAGAGGAACAACAGAGCCTCCCCTATGGAGAGGGAATTCTTTCCGTTCCTCCTACGGTTCCCACGTGCCACCACTGCATCCCCTGTTAGCATTCTCCCACTGATCATCCTTGTGAGATGACGCCATATGGCAGCGCAGAGGAACAACAGATACTCCCCTATGGAGAGGGAAGGCTTTCCGTTCCTCCTACGGTTCCCACGTGCCACCACTGCATCCCCTGTTAGCATTCTCCCACTGATCATCCTTGTGAGATGACGCCATATGGCAGCGCAGAGGAACAACAGAGCCTCCCCTATGGAGAGGGAAGGCTTTCCGTTCCTCCTACGGTTCCCACGTGCCACCACTGCATCCCCTGTTAGCATTCTCCCACTGATCATCCTTGTGAGATGACGCCATATGGCAGCGCAGAGGAACAACAGATACTCCCCTATGGAGAGGGAAGGCTTTCCGTTCCTCCTACGGTTCCCACGTGCCACCACTGCATCCCCTGTTAGCATTCTCCCACTGATCATCCTTGTGAGATGACGCCATATGGCAGCGCAGAGGAACAACAGAGCCTCCCCTATGGAGAGGGAAGGCTTTCCGTTCCTCCTACGGTTCCCACGTGCCACCACTGCATCCCCTGTTAGCATTCTCCCACTGATCATCCTTGTGAGATGACGCCATATGGCAGCGCAGAGGAACAACAGAGCCTCCCCTATGGAGAGGGAAGGCTTTCCGTTCCTCCTACGGTTCCCACGTGCCACCACTGCATCCCCTGTTAGCATTCTCCCACTGATCATCCTTGTGAGATGACGCCATATGGCAGCGCAGAGGAACAACAGAGCCTCCCCTATGGAGAGGGAAGGCTTTCCGTTCCTCCTACGGTTCCCACGTTCCACCACTGCATCCCCTGTTAGCATTCTCCCACTGATCATCCTTGTGAGATGACGCCATATGGCAGCGCAGAGGAACAACAGAGCCTCCCCTATGGAGAGGGAAGGCTTTCCGTTCCTCCTACGGTTCCCACGTGCCACCACTGCATCCCCTGTTAGCATTCTCCCACTGATCATCCTTGTGAGATGACGCCATATGGCAGCGCAGAGGAACAACAGAGCCTCCCCTATGGAGAGGGAAGGCTTTCCGTTCCTCCTACGGTTCCCACGTGCCACCACTGCATAGCCTGTTAGCATTCTCCCACTGATCATCCTTGTGAGATAACGCCATATGGCAGCGCGGAGGAACAACAGAGCCTCCCCTATGGAGAGGGAAGGCTTTCCGTTCCTCCTACGGTTCCCACGTTCTACCACTGCATCCCCTGTTAGCATTCTCCCACTGATCATCCTTGTGAGATGACGCCATATGGCAGCGCAGAGGAACAACAGAGCCTCCCCTATGGAGAGGGAAGGCTTTCCGTTCCTCCTACGGTTCCCACGTGCCACCACTGCATCCCCTGTTAGCATTCTCCCACTGATCATCCTTGTGAGATGACGCCATATGGCAGCGCAGAGGAACAACAGAGCCTCCCCTATGGAGAGGGAAGGCTTTCCGTTCCTCCTACGGTTCCCACGTGCCACCACTGCATCCCCTGTTAGCATTCTCCCACTGATCATCCTTGTGAGATGACGCCATATGGCAGCGCAGAGGAACAACAGAGCCTCCCCTATGGAGAGGGAAGGCTTTCCGTTCCTCCTACAGTTCCCACGTGCCACCACTGCATCCCCTGTTAGCATTCTCCCACTGATCATCCTTGTGAGATGACGCCATATGGCAGAGCAGAGGAACATCAGAGCCTCCCCTATGGAGAGGGAAGGCTTTCCGTTCCTCCTACGGTTCCCACGTGCCACCACTGCATCCCCTGTTAGCATTCTCCCACTGATCATCCTTGTGAGATGACGCCATATGGCAGCGCAGAGGAACAACAGATACTCCCCTATGGAGAGGGAAGGCTTTCCGTTCCTCCTACGGTTCCCACGTGCCACCACTGCATCCCCTGTTAGCATTCTCCCACTGATCATCCTTGTGAGATGACGCCATATGGCAGCGCAGAGGAACAACAGAGCCTCCCCTATGGAGAGGGAAGGCTTTCCGTTCCTCCTACGGTTCCCACGTGCCACCACTGCATCCCCTGTTAGCATTCTCCCACTGATCATCCTTGTGAGATGACGCCATATGGCAGTGCGGAGGAACAACAGATACTCCCCTATGGAGAGGGAAGGCTTTCCGTTCCTCCTACGGTTCCCACGTGCCACCACTGCATCCCCTGTTAGCATTCTCCCACTGATCATCCTTGTGAGATGACGCCATATGGCAGCGCAGAGGAACAACAGAGCCTCCCCTATGGAGAGGGAAGGCCTTCCGTTCCTCCTACAGTTCCCACGTGCCACCACTGCATCCCCTGTTAGCATTCTCCCACTGATGATCCTTGTGAGATGACGCCATATGGCAGCGCAGAGGAACAACAGAGCCTCCCCTATGGAGAGGGAAGGCTTTCCGTTCCTCCTACGGTTCCCACGTTCCACCAATGCATCCCCTGTTAGCATTCTCCCACTGATCATCCTTGTGAGATGACGCCATATGGCAGCGCAGAGGAACAACAGAGCCTCCCCTATGGAGAGAGAAGGCCTTCCGTTCCTCCTACGGTTCCCACGTGCCACCACTGCATCCCCTGTTAGCATTCTCCCACTGATCATCCTTGTGAGATGACGCCATATGGCAGCGCGGAGGAACAACAGAGCCTCCCCTATGGAGAGTGAAGGCTTTCCGTTCCTCCTACGGTTCCCACGTTCCACCACTGCATCCCCTGTTAGCATTCTCCCACTGATCATCCTTGTGAGATGACGCCATATGGCAGCGCAGAGGAACAACAGAGCCTCCCCTATGGAGAGGGAAGGCCTTCCGTTCCTCCTACGGTTCCCACGTTCCACCACTGCATCCCCTGTTAGCATTCTCCCACTGATTATCCTTGTGAGATGACGCCATATGGCAGCGCAGAGGAACAACAGAGCCTCCCCTATGGAGAGGGAAGGCTTTCCGTTCCTCCTACGGTTCCCACGTGCCACCACTGCATCCCCTGTTAGCATTCTCCCACTGATCACTCCTTGTGAGATGACGCCATATGGCAGTGCGGAGGAACAACAGAGCCTCCCCTATGGAGAGGGAAGGCTTTCCGTTCCTCCTACGGTTCCCACGTGCCACCACTGCATCCCCTGTTAGCATTATCCCACTGATCATCCTTGTGAGATGACGCCATATGGCAGCGCAGAGGAACAACAGAGCCTCCCCTATGGAGAGGGAAGGCTTTCCGTTCCTCCTACGGTTCCCACGTGCCACCACTGCATCCCCTGTTAGCATTCTCCCACTGATCATCCTTCTGAGATGACGCCATATGGCAGCGCAGAGGAACAACAGAGCCTCCCCTATGGAGAGGGAAGGCTTTCCGTTCCTCCTACGGTTCCCACGTTCCACCACTGCATCCCCTGTTAGCATTCTCCCACTGATCATCCTTGTGAGATGACGCCATATGGCAGCGCAGAGGAACAACAGAGCCTCCCCTATGGAGAGGGAAGGCTTTCCGTTCCTCCTACGGTTCCCACGTGCCACCACTGCATCCCCTGTTAGCATTCTCCCACTGATCATCCTTGTGAGATGACGCCATATGGCAGTGCGGAGGAACAACAGAGCCTCCCCTATGGAGAGGGAAGGCCTTCCGTTCCTCCTACGGTTCCCACGTGCCACCACTGCATCCCCTGTTAGCATTCTCCCACTGATCATCCTTCTGAGATGACGCCATATGGCAGCGCAGAGGAACAACAGAGCCTCCCCTATGGAGAGGGAAGGCTTTCCGTTCCTCCTACGGTTCCCACGTGCCACCACTGCATCCCCTGTTAGCATTCTCCCACTGATCATCCTTGTGAGATGACGCCATATGGCAGCGCGGAGGAACAACAGAGCCTCCCCTATGGAGAGGGAAGGCTTTCCGTTCCTCCTACGGTTCCCACGTTCCACCACTGCATCCCCTGTTAGCATTCTCCCACTGATTATCCTTGTGAGATGACGCCATATGGCAGCGCAGAGGAACAACAGATACTCCCCTATGGAGAGGGAAGGCTTTCCGTTCCTCCTACGGTTCCCACGTGCCACCACTGCATCCCCTGTTAGCATTCTCCCACTGATCATCCTTGTGAGATGACGCCATATGGCAGCGCGGAGGAACAACAGAGCCTCCCCTATGGAGAGGGAAGGCCTTCCGTTCCTCCTACAGTTCCCACGTGCCACCACTGCATCCCCTGTTAGCATTCTCCCACTGATCATCCTTGTGAGATGACGCCATATGGCAGCGCAGAGGAACAACAGAGCCTCCCCTATGGAGAGGGAAGGCTTTCCGTTCCTCCTACGGTTCCCACGTGCCACCACTGCATCCCCTGTTAGCATTCTCCCACTGATCATCCTTGTGAGATGACGCCATATGGCAGCGCAGAGGAACAACAGAGCCTCCCCTATGGAGAGGGAAGGCTTTCCGTTCCTCCTACGGTTCCCACGTTCCACCACTGCATCCCCTGTTAGCATTCTCCCACTGATCATCCTTGTGAGATGACGCCATATGGCAGCGCAGAGGAACAACAGAGCCTCCCCTATGGAGAGGGAAGGCTTTCCGTTCCTCCTACGGTTCCCACGTTCCACCACTGCATCCCCTGTTAGCATTCTCCCACTGATCATCCTTGTGAGATGACGCCATATGGCAGCGCAGAGGAACAACAGAGCCTCCCCTATGGAGAGAGAAGGCTTTCCGTTCCTCCTACGGTTCCCACGTTTCACCACTGCATCCCCTGTTAGCATTCTCCCACTGATCATCCTTGTGAGATGACGCCATATGGCAGCGCAGAGGAACAACAGAGCCTCCCCTATGGAGAGGGAAGGCTTTCCGTTCCTCCTACGGTTCCCACGTGCCACCACTGCATCCCCTGTTAGCATTCTCCCACTGATCATCCTTGTGAGATGACGCCATATGGCAGCGCAGAGGAACAACAGAGCCTCCCCTATGGAGAGGGAAGGCTTTCCGTTCCTCCTACGGTTCCCACGTTCCACCACTGCATCCCCTGTTAGCATTCTCCCACTGATCATCCTTGTGAGATGACGCCATATGGCAGCGCAGAGGAACAACAGAGCCTCCCCTATGGAGAGGGAAGGCTTTCCGTTCCTCCTACGGTTCCCACGTTCCACCACTGCATCCCCTGTTAGCATTCTCCCACTGATCATCCTTGTGAGATGACGCCATATGGCAGCGCAGAGGAACAACAGAGCCTCCCCTATGGAGAGAGAAGGCTTTCCGTTCCTCCTACGGTTCCCACGTTTCACCACTGCATCCCCTGTTAGCATTCTCCCACTGATCATCCTTGTGAGATGACGCCATATGGCAGCGCAGAGGAACAACAGAGCCTCCCCTATGGAGAGGGAAGGCTTTCCGTTCCTCCTACGGTTCCCACGTGCCACCACTGCATCCCCTGTTAGCATTCTCCCACTGATCATCCTTGTGAGATGACGCCATATGGCAGCGCAGAGGAACAACAGATACTCCCCTATGGAGAGGGAAGGCTTTCCGTTCCTCCTACGGTTCCCACGTGCCACCACTGCATCCCCTGTTAGCATTCTCCCACTGATCATCCTTGTGAGATGACGCCATATGGCAGCGCGGAGGAACAACAGAGCCTCCCCTATGGAGAGGGAAGGCTTTCCGTTCCTCCTACGGTTCCCACGTGCCACCACTGCATCCCCTGTTAGCATTCTCCCACTGATCATCCTTGTGAGATGACGCCATATGGCAGCGCAGAGGAACAACAGAGCCTCCCCTATGGAGAGGGAAGGCTTTCCGTTCCTCCTACGGTTCCCACGTGCCACCACTGCATCCCCTGTTAGCATTCTCCCACTGATCATCCTTGTGAGATGACGCCATATGGCAGCGCAGAGGAACAACAGAGCCTCCCCTATGGAGAGGGAAGGCTTTCCGTTCCTCCTACGGTTCCCACGTGCCACCACTGCATCCCCTGTTAGCATTCTCCCACTGATCATCCTTGTGAGATGACGCCATATGGCAGCACAGAGGAACAACAGAGCCTCCCCTATGGAGAGGGAAGGCTTTCCGTTCCTCCTACGGTTCCCACGTGCCACCACTGCATCCCCTGTTAGCATTCTCCCACTGATCATCCTTGTGAGATGACGCCATATGGCAGCGCAGAGGAACAACAGAGCCTCCCCTATGGAGAGGGAAGGCTTTCCGTTCCTCCTACGGTTCCCACGTGCCACCACTGCATCCCCTGTTAGCATTCTCCCACTGATCATCCTTGTGAGATGACGCCATATGGCAGCGCGGAGGAACAACAGAGCCTCCCCTATGGAGAGGGAAGGCCTTCCGTTCCTCCTACAGTTCCCACGTGCCACCACTGCATCCCCTGTTAGCATTCTCCCACTGATCATCCTTGTAAGATGACGCCATATGGCAGCGCAGAGGAACAACAGAGCCTCCCCTATGGAGAGGGAAGGCTTTCCGTTCCTCCTACGGTTCCCACGTGCCACCACTGCATCCCCTGTTAGCATTCTCCCACTGATCATCCTTCTGAGATGACGCCATATGGCAGCGCAGAGGAACAACAGAGCCTCCCCTATGGAGAGGGAAGGCCTTCCGTTCCTCCTACGGTTCCCACGTTCCACCACTGCATCCCATGTTAGCATTCTCCCACTGATCACTCCTTGTGAGATGACGCCATATGGCAGCGCAGAGGAACAACAGAGCCTCCCCTATGGAGAGGGAAGGCTTTCCGTTCCTCCTACGGTTCCCACGTGCCACCACTGCATCCCCTGTTAGCATTCTCCCACTGATCATCCTTGTGAGATGACGCCATATGGCAGCGCAGAGGAACAACAGAGCCTCCCCTATGGAGAGGGAAGGCTTTCTGTTCCTCCTACGGTTCCCACGTGCCACCACTGCATCCCCTGTTAGCATTCTCCCACTGATCATCCTTGTGAGATGACGCCATATGGCAGCGCAGAGGAACAACAGAGCCTCCCCTATGGAGAGGGAAGGCTTTCCGTTCCTCCTACGGTTCCCACGTGCCACCACTGCATCCCCTGTTAGCATTCTCCCACTGATCATCCTTGTGAGATGACGCCATATGGCAGCGCAGAGGAACATCAGAGCCTCCCCTATGGAGAGGGAAGGCTTTCCGTTCCTCCTACGGTTCCCACGTGCCACCACTGCATCCCCTGTTAGCATTCTCCCACTGATCATCCTTGTGAGATGACGCCATATGGCAGCGCAGAGGAACAACAGAGCCTCCCCTATGGAGAGGGAAGGCCTTCCGTTCCTCCTACGGTTCCCACGTGCCACCACTGCATCCCCTGTTAGCATTCTCCCACTGATCATCCTTGTGAGATGACGCCATATGGCAGCGCGGAGGAACAACAGAGCCTCCCCTATGGAGAGTGAAGGCTTTCCGTTCCTCCTACGGTTCCCACGTTCCACCACTGCATCCCCTGTTAGCATTCTCCCACTGATCATCCTTGTGAGATGACGCCATATGGCAGCGCAGAGGAACATCAGAGCCTCCCCTATGGAGAGGGAAGGCTTTCCGTTCCTCCTACGGTTCCCACGTGCCACCACTGCATCCCCTGTTAGCATTCTCCCACTGATCACTCCTTGTGAGATGACGCCATATGGCAGCGCGGAGGAACAACAGAGCCTCCCCTATGGAGAGGGAAGGCTTTCCGTTCCTCCTACGGTTCCCACGTGCCACCACTGCATCCCCTGTTAGCATTCTCCCACTGATCATCCTTGTGAGATGACGCCATATGGCAGCGCGGAGGAACAACAGAGCCTCCCCTATGGAGAGGGAAGGCTTTCCGTTCCTCCTACGGTTCCCACGTGCCACCACTGCATCCCCTGTTAGCATTCTCCCACTGATCATCCTTGTGAGATGACGCCATATGGCAGTGCGGAGGAACAACAGAGCCTCCCCTATGGAGAGGGAAGGCTTTCCGTTCCTCCTACGTTTCCCACGTTCCACCACTGCATCCCCTGTTAGCATTCTCCCACTGATCATCCTTGTGAGATGACGCCATATGGCAGCGCGGAGGAACAACAGAGCCTCCCCTATGGAGAGGGAAGGCTTTCCGTTCCTCCTACGGTTCCCACGTGCCACCACTGCATCCCCTGTTAGCATTCTCCCACTGATCATCCTTGTGAGATGACGCCATATGGCAGCACAGAGGAACAACAGAGCCTCCCCTATGGAGAGGGAAGGCTTTCTGTTCCTCCTACGGTTCCCACGTGCCACCACTGCATCCCCTGTTAGCATTCTCCCACTGATTATCCTTGTGAGATGACGCCATATGGCAGCGCAGAGGAACAACAGATACTCCCCTATGGAGAGGGAAGGCTTTCCGTTCCTCCTACGGTTCCCACGTTCCACCACTGCATCCCCTGTTAGCATTCTCCCACTGATCATCCTTGTGAGATGACGCCATATGGCAGCGCAGAGGAACAACAGAGCCTCCCCTATGGAGAGGGAAGGCTTTCTGTTCCTCCTACGGTTCCCACGTGCCACCACTGCATCCCCTGTTAGCATTCTCCCACTGATCATCCTTGTGAGATGACGCCATATGGCAGCACAGAGGAACAACAGAGCCTCCCCTATGGAGAGGGAAGGCTTTCCGTTCCTCCTACGGTTCCCACGTTCCACCACTGCATCCCCTGTTAGCATTCTCCCACTGATCACTCCTTGTGAGATGACGCCATATGGCAGCGCAGAGGAACAACAGAGCCTCCCCTATGGAGAGGGAAGGCTTTCCGTTCCTCCTACGGTTCCCACGTGCCACCACTGCATCCCCTGTTAGCATTCTCCCACTGATCATCCTTGTGAGATGACGCCATATGGCAGCGCAGAGGAACAACAGAGCCTCCCCTATGGAGAGGGAAGGCTTTCCGTTCCTCCTACGGTTCCCACGTTCCACCACTGCATCCCCTGTTAGCATTCTCCCACTGATCATCCTTGTGAGATGACGCCATATGGCAGCGCAGAGGAACAACAGAGCCTCCCCTATGGAGAGGGAAGGCTTTCCGTTCCTCCTACGGTTCCCACGTGCCACCACTGCATCCCCTGTTAGCATTCTCCCACTGATCATCCTTGTGAGATGACGCCATATGGCAGCGCAGAGGAACAACAGAGCCTCCCCTATGGAGAGAGAAGGCTTTCCGTTCCTCCTACGGTTCCCACGTTTCACCACTGCATCCCCTGTTAGCATTCTCCCACTGATCATCCTTGTGAGATGACGCCATATGGCAGCGCAGAGGAACAACAGAGCCTCCCCTATGGAGAGGGAAGGCTTTCCGTTCCTCCTACGGTTCCCACGTGCCACCACTGCATCCCCTGTTAGCATTCTCCCACTGATCATCCTTGTGAGATGACGCCATATGGCAGCGCAGAGGAACAACAGAGCCTCCCCTATGGAGAGGGAAGGCTTTCCGTTCCTCCTACGGTTCCCACGTGCCACCACTGCATCCCCTGTTAGCATTCTCCCACTGATAATCCTTGTGAGATGACGCCATATGGCAGCGCGGAGGAACAACAGATACTCCCCTATGGAGAGGGAAGGCTTTCCGTTCCTCCTACGGTTCCCACGTGCCACCACTGCATCCCCTGTTAGCATTCTCCCACTGATCATCCTTGTGAGATGACGCCATATGGCAGCGCAGAGGAACAACAGAGCCTCCCCTATGGAGAGAGAAGGCTTTCCGTTCCTCCTACGGTTCCCACGTTTCACCACTGCATCCCCTGTTAGCATTCTCCCACTGATCATCCTTGTGAGATGACGCCATATGGCAGCGCAGAGGAACAACAGAGCCTCCCCTATGGAGAGGGAAGGCTTTCCGTTCCTCCTACGGTTCCCACGTTCCACCACTGCATCCCCTGTTAGCATTCTCCCACTGATCACTCCTTGTGAGATGACGCCATATGGCAGCGCGGAGGAACAACAGAGCCTCCCCTATGGAGAGGGAAGGCTTTCCGTTCCTCCTACGGTTCCCACGTGCCACCACTGCATCCCCTGTTAGCATTCTCCCACTGATCACTCCTTGTGAGATGACGCCATATGGCAGCGCGGAGGAACAACAGAGCCTCCCCTATGGAGAGGGAAGGCTTTCCGTTCCTCCTACGGTTCCCACGTGCCACCACTGCATCCCCTGTTAGCATTCTCCCACTGATCATCCTTGTGAGATGACGCCATATGGCAGCGCGGAGGAACAACAGAGCCTCCCCTATGGAGAGGGAAGGCTTTCCGTTCCTCCTACGGTTCCCATGTGCCACCACTGCATCCCCTGTTAGCATTCTCCCACTGATCATCCTTCTGAGATGACGCCATATGGCAGCGCAGAGGAACAACAGAGCCTCCCCTATGGAGAGGGAAGGCCTTCCGTTCCTCCTACGGTTCCCACGTTCCACCACTGCATCCCATGTTAGCATTCTCCCACTGATCATCCTTGTGAGATGACGCCATATGGCAGCGCGGAGGAACAACAGATAATCCCCTATGGAGAGGGAAGGCCTTCCGTTCCTCCTACGGTTCCCACGTGCCACCACTGCATCCCCTGTTAGCATTCTCCCACTGATCACTCCTTGTGAGATGACGCCATATGGCAGCGCAGAGGAACAACAGAGCCTCCCCTATGGAGAGGGAAGGCTTTCCGTTCCTCCTACGGTTCCCACGTGCCACCACTGCATCCCCTGTTAGCATTCTCCCACTGATCATCCTTGTGAGATGACGCCATATGGCAGCGCAGAGGAACAACAGAGCCTCCCCTATGGAGAGGGAAGGCTTTCCGTTCCTCCTACGGTTCCCACGTGCCACCACTGCATAGCCTGTTAGCATTCTCCCACTGATCATCCTTGTGAGATAACGCCATATGGCAGCGCGGAGGAACAACAGAGCCTCCCCTATGGAGAGGGAAGGCTTTCCGTTCCTCCTACGGTTCCCACGTTCCACCACTGCATCCCCTGTTAGCATTCTCCCACTGATCATCCTTGTGAGATGACGCCATATGGCAGCGCAGAGGAACAACAGATACTCCCCTATGGAGAGGGAAGGCTTTCCGTTCCTCCTACGGTTCCCACGTGCCACCACTGCATCCCCTGTTAGCATTCTCCCACTGATCATCCTTGTGAGATGACGCCATATGGCAGCGCAGAGGAACAACAGATACTCCCCTATGGAGAGGGAAGGCTTTCCGTTCCTCCTACGGTTCCCACGTGCCACCACTGCATCCCCTGTTAGCATTCTCCCACTGATCACTCCTTGTGAGATGACGCCATATGGCAGCGCAGAGGAACATCAGAGCCTCCCCTATGGAGAGGGAAGGCTTTCCGTTCCTCCTACGGTTCCCACGTGCCACCACTGCATCCCCTGTTAGCATTCTCCCACTGATCACTCCTTGTGAGATGACGCCATATGGCAGCGCGGAGGAACAACAGAGCCTCCCCTATGGAGAGGGAAGGATTTCCGTTCCTCCTACGGTTCCCACGTGCCACCACTGCATCCCCTGTTAGCATTCTCCCACTGATCATCCTTGTGAGATGACGCCATATGGCAGCGCAGAGGAACAACAGAGCCTCCCCTATGGAGAGGGAAGGCTTTCCGTTCCTCCTACGGTTCCCACGTGCCACCACTGCATCCCCTGTTAGCATTCTCCCACTGATCATCCTTGTGAGATGACGCCATATGGCAGCGCGGAGGAACAACAGAGCCTCCCCTATGGAGAGGGAAGGATTTCCGTTCCTCCTACGGTTCCCACGTGCCACCACTGCATCCCCTGTTAGCATTATCCCACTGATCATCCTTGTGAGATGACGCCATATGGCAGCGCAGAGGAACAACAGATACTCCCCTATGGAGAGGGAAGGCTTTCCGTTCCTCCTACGGTTCCCACGTGCCACCACTGCATCCCCTGTTAGCATTCTCCCACTGATCATCCTTGTGAGATGACGCCATATGGCAGCGCAGAGGAACAACAGAGCCTCCCCTATGGAGAGGGAAGGCTTTCCGTTCCTCCTACGGTTCCCACGTTCCACCACTGCATCCCCTGTTAGCATTCTCCCACTGATCATCCTTGTGAGATGACGCCATATGGCAGCGCAGAGGAACAACAGAGCCTCCCCTATGGAGAGGGAAGGCTTTCCGTTCCTCCTACGGTTCCCACGTGCCACCACTGCATCCCCTGTTAGCATTCTCCCACTGATCATCCTTGTGAGATGACGCCATATGGCAGCGCGGAGGAACAACAGAGCCTCCCCTATGGAGAGTGAAGGCTTTCTGTTCCTCCTACGGTTCCCACGTGCCACCACTGCATCCCCTGTTAGCATTCTCCCACTGATCATCCTTGTGAGATGACGCCATATGGCAGCGCAGAGGAACAACAGAGCCTCCCCTATGGAGAGGGAAGGCTTTCCGTTCCTCCTACGGTTCCCACGTGCCACCACTGCATCCCCTGTTAGCATTCTCCCACTGATCATCCTTGTGAGATGACGCCATATGGCAGCGCAGAGGAACAACAGAGCCTCCCCTATGGAGAGGGAAGGCCTTCCGTTCCTCCTACGGTTCCCACGTTCCACCACTGCATCCCCTGTTAGCATTCTCCCACTGATCATCCTTGTGAGATGTCGCCATATGGCAGCGCGGAGGAACAACAGAGCCTCCCCTATGGAGAGGGAAGGCTTTCCGTTCCTCCTACGGTTCCCACGTTCCACCACTGCATCCCCTGTTAGCATTCTCCCACTGATCATCCTTGTGAGATGACGCCATATGGCAGCGCAGAGGAACAACAGAGCCTCCCCTATGGAGAGGGAAGGCTTTCCGTTCCTCCTACGGTTCCCACGTGCCACCACTGCATCCCCTGTTAGCATTCTCCCACTGATCATCCTTGTGAGATGACGCCATATGGCAGTGCGGAGGAACAACAGATACTCCCCTATGGAGAGGGAAGGCTTTCCGTTCCTCCTACGGTTCCCACGTGCCACCACTGCATCCCCTGTTAGCATTCTCCCACTGATCATCCTTGTGAGATGACGCCATATGGCAGCGCAGAGGAACAACAGAGCCTCCCCTATGGAGAGGGAAGGCTTTCCGTTCCTCCTACGGTTCCCACGTTCCACCACTGCATCCCCTGTTAGCATTCTCCCACTGATCACTCCTTGTGAGATGTCGCCATATGGCAGCGCTGAGGAACAACAGAGCCTCCCCTATGGAGAGGGAAGGCTTTCCGTTCCTCCTACGGTTCCCACGTGCCACCACTGCATCCCCTGTTAGCATTCTCCCACTGATTATCCTTGTGAGATGACGCCATATGGCAGCGCGGAGGAACAACAGAGCCTCCCCTATGGAGAGGGAAGGCTTTCTGTTCCTCCTACGGTTCCCACGTGCCACCACTGCATCCCCTGTTAGCATTCTCCCACTGATCATCCTTGTGAGATGACGCCATATGGCAGCGCAGAGGAACAACAGAGCCTCCCCTATGGAGAGGGAAGGCTTTCCGTTCCTCCTACGGTTCCCACGTGCCACCACTGCATCCCCTGTTAGCATTCTCCCACTGATCACTCCTTGTGAGATGACGCCATATGGCAGCGCAGAGGAACAACAGAGCCTCCCCTATGGAGAGGGAAGGCTTTCCGTTCCTCCTACAGTTCCCACGTGCCACCACTGCATCCCCTGTTAGCATTCTCCCACTGATCATCCTTGTGAGATGACGCCATATGGCAGCGCAGAGGAACAACAGAGCCTCCCCTATGGAGAGGGAAGGCTTTCCGTTCCTCCTACGGTTCCCACGTGCCACCACTGCATCCCCTGTTAGCATTCTCCCACTGATCACTCCTTGTGAGATGACGCCATATGGCAGCGCAGAGGAACAACAGAGCCTCCCCTATGGAGAGGGAAGGCTTTCCGTTCCTCCTACGGTTCCCACGTTCCACCACTGCATCCCCTGTTAGCATTCTCCCACTGATCATCCTTGTGAGATGACGCCATATGGCAGCGCAGAGGAACATCAGAGCCTCCCCTATGGAGAGGGAAGGCTTTCCGTTCCTCCTACGGTTCCCACGTGCCACCACTGCATCCCCTGTTAGCATTCTCCCACTGATCACTCCTTGTGAGATGACGCCATATGGCAGCGCAGAGGAACAACAGAGCCTCCCCTATGGAGAGAGAAGGCTTTCCGTTCCTCCTACAGTTCCCACGTGCCACCACTGCATCCCCTGTTAGCATTCTCCCACTGATCATCCTTGTGAGATGACGCCATATGGCAGCGCAGAGGAACAACAGAGCCTCCCCTATGGAGAGGGAAGGCTTTCCGTTCCTCCTACGGTTCCCACGTTCCACCACTGCATCCCCTGTTAGCATTCTCCCACTGATCATCCTTGTGAGATGACGCCATATGGCAGCGCAGAGGAACAACAGAGCCTCCCCTATGGAGAGAGAAGGCTTTCCGTTCCTCCTACGGTTCCCACGTGCCACCACTGCATCCCCTGTTAGCATTCTCCCACTGATCATCCTTGTGAGATGACGCCATATGGCAGCGCGGAGGAACAACAGAGCCTCCCCTATGGAGAGGGAAGGCCTTCCGTTCCTCCTACAGTTCCCACGTGCCACCACTGCATCCCCTGTTAGCATTCTCCCACTGATCATCCTTGTGAGATGACGCCATATGGCAGCGCAGAGGAACAACAGAGCCTCCCCTATGGAGAGGGAAGGCTTTCCGTTCCTCCTACGGTTCCCACGTGCCACCACTGCATCCCCTGTTAGCATTCTCCCACTGATCATCCTTGTGAGATGACGCCATATGGCAGCGCGGAGGAACAACAGAGCCTCCCCTATGGAGAGGGAAGGCTTTCCGTTCCTCCTACGGTTCCCACGTTCCACCACTGCGTCCCCTGTTAGCATTCTCCCACTGATCATCCTTGTGAGATGACGCCATATGGCAGCGCAGAGGAACAACAGAACCTCCCCTATGGAGAGGGAAGGCTTTCCGTTCCTCCTACGGTTCCCACGTGCCACCACTGCATCCCCTGTTAGCATTCTCCCACTGATCATCCTTGTGAGATGACGCCATATGGCAGCGCAGAGGAACAACAGAGCCTCCCCTATGGAGAGGGAAGGCTTTCCGTTCCTCCTACGGTTCCCACGTGCCACCACTGCATCCCCTGTTAGCATTCTCCCACTGATCATCCTTGTGAGATGACGCCATATGGCAGCGCAGAGGAACAACAGAGCCTCCCCTATGGAGAGGGAAGGCTTTCCGTTCCTCCTACGGTTCCCACGTGCCACCACTGCATCCCCTGTTAGCATTCTCCCACTGATCACTCCTTGTGAGATGACGCCATATGGCAGCGCGGAGGAACAACAGAGCCTCCCCTATGGAGAGGGAAGGCTTTCCGTTCCTCCTACGGTTCCCACGTGCCACCACTGCATCCCCTGTTAGCATTCTCCCACTGATCATCCTTGTGAGATGACGCCATATGGCAGCGCAGAGGAACAACAGAGCCTCCCCTATGGAGAGGGAAGGCTTTCCGTTCCTCCTACGGTTCCCACGTGCCACCACTGCATCCCCTGTTAGCATTCTCCCACTGATCATCCTTGTGAGATGACGCCATATGGCAGCGCGGAGGAACAACAGAGCCTCCCCTATGGAGAGGGAAGGCTTTCCGTTCCTCCTACGGTTCCCACGTTCCACCACTGCATCCCCTGTTAGCATTCTCCCACTGATCATCCTTGTGAGATGACGCCATATGGCAGCGCAGAGGAACAACAGAGCCTCCCCTATGGAGAGGGAAGGCTTTCCGTTCCTCCTACGGTTCCCATGTGCCACCACTGCATCCCCTGTTAGCATTCTCCCACTGATCATCCTTGTGAGATGACGCCATATGGCAGCGCGGAGGAACAACAGAGCCTCCCCTATGGAGAGGGAAGGCTTTCCGTTCCTCCTACGGTTCCCACGTGCCACCACTGCATCCCCTGTTAGCATTCTCCCACTGATCACTCCTTGTGAGATGACGCCATATGGCAGCGCAGAGGAACAACAGAGCCTCCCCTATGGAGAGAGAAGGCTTTCCGTTCCTCCTACGGTTCCCACGTGCCACCACTGCATCCCCTGTTAGCATTCTCCCACTGATCATCCTTGTGAGATGACGCCATATGGCAGCGCAGAGGAACAACAGAGCCTCCTCTATGGAGAGGGAAGGCTTTCCGTTCCTCCTACAGTTCCCACGTGCCACCACTGCATCCCCTGTTAGCATTCTCCCACTGATCACTCCTTGTGAGATGACGCCATATGGCAGCGCAGAGGAACAACAGAGCCTCCCCTATGGAGAGGGAAGGCTTTCCGTTCCTCCTACGGTTCCCACGTGCCACCACTGCATCCCCTGTTAGCATTCTCCCACTGATCATCCTTGTGAGATGACGCCATATGGCAGCGCAGAGGAACAACAGAGCCTCGTCTATGGAGAGGGAAGGCTTTCCGTTCCTCCTACGGTTCCCACGTGCCACCACTGCATCCCCTGTTAGCATTCTCCCACTGATCACTCCTTGTGAGATGACGCCATATGGCAGCGCAGAGGAACAACAGAGCCTCCCCTATGGAGAGGGAAGGCTTTCCGTTCCTCCTACGGTTCCCACGTGCCACCACTGCATCCCCTGTTAGCATTCTCCCACTGATCATCCTTGTGAGATGACGCCATATGGCAGCGCAGAGGAACAACAGAGCCTCCCCTATGGAGAGGGAAGGCTTTCCGTTCCTCCTACGGTTCCCACGTTCCACCACTGCATCCCCTGTTAGCATTCTCCCACTGATCATCCTTGTGAGATGACGCCATATGGCAGCGCAGAGGAACAACAGAGCCTCCCCTATGGAGAGAGAAGGCTTTCCGTTCCTCCTACAGTTCCCACGTGCCACCACTGCATCCCCTGTTAGCATTCTCCCACTGATCATCCTTGTGAGATGACGCCATATGGCAGCGCAGAGGAACAACAGAGCCTCCCCTATGGAGAGGGAAGGCTTTCCGTTCCTCCTACGGTTCCCACGTTCCACCACTGCATCCCCTGTTAGCATTCTCCCACTGATCATCCTTGTGAGATGACGCCATATGGCAGCGCAGAGGAACAACAGATACTCCCCTATGGAGAGGGAAGGCCTTCCGTTCCTCCTACGGTTCCCACGTGCCACCACTGCATCCCCTGTTAGCATTCTCCCACTGATCATCCTTGTGAGATGACGCCATATGGCAGCGCAGAGGAACAACAGAGCCTCCCCTATGGAGAGGGAAGGCTTTCCGTTCCTCCTACGGTTCCCACGTTCCACCACTGCATCCCCTGTTAGCATTCTCCCACTGATCACTCCTTGTGAGATGACGCCATATGGCAGCGCAGAGGAACAACAGAGCCTCCCCTATGGAGAGGGAAGGCTTTCTGTTCCTCCTACGGTTCCCACGTTCCACCACTGCATCCCCTGTTAGCATTCTCCCACTGATCATCCTTGTGAGATGACGCCATATGGCAGCGCAGAGGAACAACAGAGCCTCCCCTATGGAGAGGGAAGGCTTTCCGTTCCTCCTACGGTTCCCACGTTCCACCACTGCATCCCCTGTTAGCATTCTCCCACTGATCATCCTTGTGAGATGACGCCATATGGCAGCGCGGAGGAACAACAGAGCCTCCCCTATGGAGAGGGAAGGCTTTCCGTTCCTCCTACGGTTCCCACGTTCCACCACTACATCCCCTGTTAGCATTCTCCCACTGATCATCCTTGTGAGATGACGCCATATGGCAGCGCAGAGGAACAACAGAGCCTCCCCTATGGAGAGGGAAGGCTTTCTGTTCCTCCTACGGTTCCCACGTGCCACCACTGCATCCCCTGTTAGCATTCTCCCACTGATCATCCTTGTGAGATGACGCCATATGGCAGTGCGGAGGAACAACAGAGCCTCCCCTATGGAGAGGGAAGGCTTTCCGTTCCTCCTACGGTTCCCACGTGCCACCACTGCATCCCCTGTTAGCATTCTCCCACTGATCATCCTTGTGAGATGACGCCATATGGCAGCGCAGAGGAACAACAGAGCCTCCCCTATGGAGAAGGAAGGCTTTCCGTTCCTCCTACGGTTCCCACGTGCCACCACTGCATCCCCTGTTAGCATTCTCCCACTGATTATCCTTGTGAGATGACGCCATATGGCAGCGCGGAGGAACAACAGAGCCTCCCCTATGGAGAGGGAAGGCTTTCCGTTCCTCCTACGGTTCCCACGTGCCACCACTGCATCCCCTGTTAGCATTCTCCCACTGATTATCCTTGTGAGATGACGCCATATGGCAGCGCAGAGGAACAACAGAGCCTCCCCTATGGAGAGGGAAGGCTTTCCGTTCCTCCTACGGTTCCCACGTGCCACCGCTGCATCCCCTGTTAGCATTCTCCCACTGATCATCCTTGTGAGATGACGCCATATGGAAGCGCGGAGGAACAACAGAGCCTCCCCTATGGAGAGGGAAGGCTTTCCGTTCCTGGTACGGTTCCCACGTGCCACCACTGCATCCCCTGTTAGCATTCTCCCACTGATCATCCTTGTGAGATGACGCCATATGGCAGCGCGGAGGAACAACAGAGCCTCCCCTATGGAGAGGGAAGGCTTTCCGTTCCTCCTACGGTTCCCACGTGCCACCACTGCATCCCCTGTTAGCATTCTCCCACTGATCATCCTTGTGAGATGACGCCATATGGCAGCGCAGAGGAACAACAGAGCCTCCCCTATGGAGAGGGAAGGCTTTCCGTTCCTCCTACGGTTCCCACGTGCCACCACTGCATCCCCTGTTAGCATTCTCCCACTGATCATCCTTGTGAGATGACGCCATATGGCAGCGTGGAGGAACAACAGAGCCTCCCCTATGGAGAGGGAAGGCTTTCCGTTCCTCCTACGGTTCCCACGTGCCACCACTGCATCCCCTGTTAGCATTCTCCCACTGATCATCCTTGTGAGATGACGCCATATGGCAGTGCGGAGGAACAACAGAGCCTCCCCTATGGAGAGGGAAGGCTTTCCGTTCCTCCTACGGTTCCCACGTGCCACCACTGCATCCCCTGTTAGCATTCTCCCACTGATCACTCCTTGTGAGATGACGCCATATGGCAGCGCAGAGGAACAACAGAGCCTCCCCTATGGAGAGGGAAGGCTTTCCGTTCCTCCTACGGTTCCCACGTTCCACCACTGCATCCCCTGTTAGCATTCTCCCACTGATCATCCTTGTGAGATGACGCCATATGGCAGCGCAGAGGAACAACAGAGCCTCCCCTATGGAGAGGGAAGGCTTTCCGTTCCTCCTACGGTTCCCACGTTCCACCACTGCATCCCCTGTTAGCATTCTCCCACTGATCATCCTTGTGAGATGACGCCATATGGCAGCGCGGAGGAACAACAGAGCCTCCCCTATGGAGAGGGAAGGCTTTCCGTTCCTCCTACGGTTCCCACGTGCCACCACTGCATCCCCTGTTAGCATTCTCCCACTGATCATCCTTGTGAGATGACGCCATATGGCAGCGCAGAGGAACAACAGAGCCTCCCCTATGGAGAGGGAAGGCCTTCCGTTCCTCCTACGGTTCCCACGTTCCACCACTGCATCCCCTGTTAGCATTCTCCCACTGATCATCCTTGTGAGATGACGCCATATGGCAGCGCGGAGGAACAACAGAGCCTCCCCTATGGAGAGGGAAGGCTTTCCGTTCCTCCTACGGTTCCCACGTTCCACCACTGCATCCCCTGTTAGCATTCTCCCACTGATCATCCTTGTGAGATGACGCCATATGGCAGCGCAGAGGAACAACAGATACTCCCCTATGGAGAGGGAAGGCTTTCCGTTCCTCCTACGGTTCCCACGTGCCACCACTGCATCCCCTGTTAGCATTCTCCCACTGATCACTCCTTGTGAGATGACGCCATATGGCAGCGCAGAGGAACAACAGAGCCTCCCCTATGGAGAGGGAAGGCTTTCCGTTCCTCCTACGGTTCCCACGTGCCACCACTGCATCCCCTGTTAGCATTCTCCCACTGATCATCCTTGTGAGATGACGCCATATGGCAGCGCAGAGGAACAACAGAGCCTCCCCTATGGAGAGGGAAGGCTTTCCGTTCCTCCTACGGTTCCCACGTGCCACCACTGCATCCCCTGTTAGCATTCTCCCACTGATCATCCTTGTGAGATGACGCCATATGGCAGCGCAGAGGAACAACAGAGCCTCCCCTATGGAGAGGGAAGGCTTTCCGTTCCTCCTACGGTTCCCACGTTCCACCACTGCATCCCCTGTTAGCATTCTCCCACTGATCATCCTTGTGAGATGACGCCATATGGCAGCGCGGAGGAACAACAGAGCCTCCCCTATGGAGAGGGAAGGCTTTCCGTTCCTCCTACGGTTCCCACGTGCCACCACTGCATCCCCTGTTAGCATTCTCCCACTGATCATCCTTGTGAGATGACGCCATATGGCAGCGCAGAAGAACAACAGAGCCTCCCCTATGGAGAGGGAAGGCTTTCCGTTCCTCCTACGGTTCCCACGTTCCACCACTGCATCCCCTGTTAGCATTCTCCCACTGATCATCCTTGTGAGATGACGCCATATGGCAGCGCGGAGGAACAACAAAGCCTCCCCTATGGAGAGGGAAGGCTTTCCGTTCCTCCTACGGTTCCCACGTGCCACCACTGCATCCCCTGTTAGCATTCTCCCACTGATCATCCTTGTGAGATGACGCCATATGGCAGCGCGGAGGAACAACAGAGCCTCCCCTATGGAGAGGGAAGGCTTTCCGTTCCTCCTACGGTTCCCACGTTCCACCACTGCATCACCTGTTAGCATTCTCCCACTGATCATCCTTGTGAGATGACGCCATATGGCAGCGCAGAGGAACAACAGTGCCTCCCCTATGGAGAGGGAAGGCTTTCCGTTCCTCCTACGGTTCCCACGTGCCACCACTGCATCCCCTGTTAGCATTCTCCCACTGATCATCCTTGTGAGATGACGCCATATGGCAGCGCGGAGGAACAACAGAGCCTCCCCTATGGAGAGGGAAGGCTTTCCGTTCCTCCTACTGTTCCCACGTGCAACCACTGCATCCCCTGTTAGCATTCTCCCACTGATCATCCTTGTGAGATGACGCCATATGGCAGCGCAGAGGAACAACAGAGCCTCCCCTATGGAGAGGGAAGGCTTTCCGTTCCTCCTACGGTTCCCACGTTCCACCACTGCATCCCCTGTTAGCATTCTCCCACTGATCATCCTTGTGAGATGACGCCATATGGCAGCGCGGAGGAACAACAAAGCCTCCCCTATGGAGAGGGAAGGCTTTCCGTTCCTCCTACGGTTCCCACGTGCCACCACTGCATCCCCTGTTAGCATTCTCCCACTGATCATCCTTGTGAGATGACGCCATATGGCAGCGCAGAGGAACAACAGAGCCTCCCCTATGGAGAGGGAAGGCTTTCCGTTCCTCCTACGGTTCCCACGTGCCACCACTGCATCCCCTGTTAGCATTCTCCCACTGATCATCCTTGTGAGATGACGCCATATGGCAGCGCGGAGGAACAACAGAGCCTCCCCTATGGAGAGGGAAGGCTTTCCGTTCCTCCTACTGTTCCCACGTGCAACCACTGCATCCCCTGTTAGCATTCTCCCACTGATCATCCTTGTGAGATGACGCCATATGGCAGCGCGGAGGAACAACAGAGCCTCCCCTATGGAGAGGGAAGGCTTTCCATTCCTCCTACGGTTCCCACGTTCCACCACTGCATCCCCTGTTAGCATTCTCCCACTGATCATCCTTGTGAGATGACGCCATATGGCAGCGTGGAGGAACAACAGAGCCTCCCCTATGGAGAGGGAAGGCTTTCCGTTCCTCCTACGGTTCCCACGTGCCACCACTGCATCCCCTGTTAGCATTCTCCCACTGATCATCCTTGTGAGATGACGCCATATGGCAGCGCAGAGGAACAACAGATACTCCCCTATGGAGAGGGAAGGCTTTCCGTTCCTCCTACGGTTCCCACGTTCCACCACTGCATCCCCTGTTAGCATTCTCCCACTGATCATCCTTGTGAGATGTCGCCATATGGCAGCGCAGAGGAACAACAGAGCCTCCCCTATGGAGAGGGAAGGCTTTCCGTTCCTCCTACGGTTCCCACGTGCCACCACTGCATCCCCTGTTAGCATTCTCCCACTGATCATCCTTGTGAGATGACGCCATATGGCAGCGCAGAGGAACAACAGAGCCTCCCCTATGGAGAGGGAAGGCTTTCCGTTCCTCCTATGGTTCCCACGTTCCACCACTGCATCCCCTGTTAGCATTCTCCCACTGATCATCCTTGTGAGATGACGCCATATGGCAGCGCAGAGGAACAACAGAGCCTCCCCTATGGAGAGGGAAGGCCTTCCGTTCCTCCTACGGTTCCCACGTTCCACCACTGCATCCCCTGTTAGCATTCTCCCACTGATCATCCTTGTGAGATGACGCCATATGGCAGCGCAGAGGAACAACAGAGCCTCCCCTATGGAGAGGGAAGGCTTTCCGTTCCTCCTACGGTTCCCACGTTCCACCACTGCATCCCCTGTTAGCATTCTCCCACTGATCATCCTTGTGAGATGACGCCATATGGCAGCGCAGAGGAACAACAGAGCCTCCCCTATGGAGAGGGAAGGCTTTCCGTTCCTCCTACGGTTCCCACGTGCCACCACTGCATCCCCTGTTAGCATTCTCCCACTGATCACTCCTTGTGAGATGACGCCATATGGCAGCGCAGAGGAACAACAAAGCCTCCCCTATGGAGAGGGAAGGCCTTCCGTTCCTCCTACGGTTCCCACGTTCCACCACTGCATCCCCTGTTAGCATTCTCCCACTGATCATCCTTGTGAGATGACGCCATATGGCAGCGCAGAGGAACAACAGAGCCTCCCCTATGGAGAGGGAAGGCTTTCCGTTCCTCCTACGGTTCCCACGTTCCACCACTGCATCCCCTGTTAGCATTCTCCCACTGATCATCCTTGTGAGATGACGCCATATGGCAGCGCAGAGGAACAACAGAGCCTCCCCTATGGAGAGGGAAGGCTTTCCGTTCCTCCTACGGTTCCCACGTGCCACCACTGCATCCCCTGTTAGCATTCCCCCACTGATCATCCTTGTGAGATGACGCCATATGGCAGCGCGGAGGAACAACAAAGCCTCCCCTATGGAGAGGGAAGGCCTTCCGTTCCTCCTACGGTTCCCACGTTCCACCACTGCATCCCCTGTTAGCATTCTCCCACTGATCATCCTTGTGAGATGACGCCATATGGCAGCGCAGAGGAACAACAGAGCCTCCCCTATGGAGAGGGAAGGCTTTCCGTTCCTCCTACGGTTCCCACGTGCCACCACTGCATCCCCTGTTAGCATTCTCCCACTGATCATCCTTGTGAGATGACGCCATATGGCAGCGCGGAGGAACAACAGAGCCTCCCCTATGGAGAGGGAAGGCTTTCCGTTCCTCCTACGGTTCCCACGTTCCACCACTGCATCCCCTGTTAGCATTCTCCCACTGATCATCCTTGTGAGATGACGCCATATGGCAGCGCGGAGGAACAACAGATACTCCCCTATGGAGAGGGAAGGCTTTCCGTTCCTCCTACGGTTCCCACGTGCCACCACTGCATCCCCTGTTAGCATTCTCCCACTGATCATCCTTGTGAGATGACGCCATATGGCAGCGCAGAGGAACAACAGAGCCTCCCCTATGGAGAGGGAAGGCTTTCCGTTCCTCCTACGGTTCCCACGTTCCACCACTGCATCCCCTGTTAGCATTCTCCCACTGATCATCCTTGTGAGATGACGCCATATGGCAGCGCAGAGGAACAACAGAGCCTCCCCTATGGAGAGGGAAGGCTTTCTGTTCCTCCTACGGTTCCCACGTGCCACCACTGCATCCCCTGTTAGCATTCTCCCACTGATCATCCTTGTGAGATGACGCCATATGGCAGCGCAGAGGAACAACAGAGCCTCCCCTATGGAGAGGGAAGGCTTTCCGTTCCTCCTACGGTTCCCACGTTCCACCACTGCATCCCCTGTTAGCATTCTCCCACTGATCATCCTTGTGAGATGACGCCATATGGCAGCGCGGAGGAACAACAGAGCCTCCCCTATGGAGAGGGAAGGCTTTCCGTTCCTCCTACGGTTCCCACGTTCCACCACTGCATCCCCTGTTAGCATTCTCCCACTGATCACTCCTTGTGAGATGACGCCATATGGCAGCGCAGAGGAACAACAGAGCCTCCCCTATGGAGAGGGAAGGCTTTCCGTTCCTCCTACGGTTCCCACGTGCCACCACTGCATCCCCTGTTAGCATTCTCCCACTGATCACTCCTTGTGAGATGACGCCATATGGCAGCGCGGAGGAACAACAGAGCCTCCCCTATGGAGAGGGAAGGCTTTCCGTTCCTCCTACGGTTCCCACGTTCCACCACTGCATCCCCTGTTAGCATTCTCCCACTGATCATCCTTGTGAGATGACGCCATATGGCAGCGCAGAGGAACAACAGAGCCTCCCCTATGGAGAGGGAAGGCTTTCCGTTCCTCCTACGGTTCCCACGTTCCACCACTGCATCCCCTGTTAGCATTCTCCCACTGATCATCCTTGTGAGATGACGCCATATGGCAGCGCGGAGGAACAACAGAGCCTCCCCTATGGAGAGGGAAGGCTTTCCGTTCCTCCTACGGTTCCCACGTGCCACCACTGCATCCCCTGTTAGCATTCTCCCACTGATCATCCTTGTGAGATGACGCCATATGGCAGCGCAGAGGAACAACAGAGCCTCCCCTATGGAGAGGGAAGGCTTTCCGTTCCTCCTACGGTTCCCACGTGCCACCACTGCATCCCCTGTTAGCATTCTCCCACTGATCATCCTTGTGAGATGACGCCATATGGCAGCGCAGAGGAACAACAGAGCCTCCCCTATGGAGAGGGAAGGCCTTCCGTTCCTCCTACGGTTCCCACGTTCCACCACTGCATCCCCTGTTAGCATTCTCCCACTGATCATCCTTGTGAGATGACGCCATATGGCAGCGCGGAGGAACAACAGAGCCTCCCCTATGGAGAGGGAAGGCTTTCCGTTCCTCCTACGGTTCCCACGTGCCACCACTGCATCCCCTGTTAGCATTATCCCACTGATCATCCTTGTGAGATGACGCCATATGGCAGCGCGGAGGAACAACAGAGCCTCCCCTATGGAGAGGGAAGGCTTTCCGTTCCTCCTACGGTTCCCACGTTCCACCACTGCATCCCCTGTTAGCATTCTCCCACTGATCATCCTTGTGAGATGACGCCATATGGCAGCGCAGAGGAACAACAGAGCCTCCCCTATGGAGAGGGAAGGCTTTCCGTTCATCCTACGGTTCCCACGTGCCACCACTGCATCCCCTGTTAGCATTCTCCCACTGATCATCCTTGTGAGATGACGCCATATGGCAGCGCAGAGGAACAACAGAGCCTCCCCTATGGAGAGGGAAGGCTTTCCGTTCCTCCTACGGTTCCCACGTGCCACCACTGCATCCCCTGTTAGCATTCTCCCACTGATCATCCTTGTGAGATGACGCCATATGGCAGCGCAGAGGAACAACAGAGCCTCCCCTATGGAGAGGGAAGGCTTTCCGTTCCTCCTACGGTTCCCACGTGCCACCACTGCATCCCCTGTTAGCATTCTCCCACTGATCATCCTTGTGAGATGACGCCATATGGCAGCGCGGAGGAACAACAGACCCTCCCCTATGGAGAGGGAAGGCTTTCCGTTCCTCCTACGGTTCCCACGTTCCACCACTGCATCCCCTGTTAGCATTCTCCCACTGATCATCCTTGTGAGATGACGCCATATGGCAGCGCAGAGGAACAACAGAGCCTCGCCTATGGAGAGGGAAGGCCTTCCGTTCCTCCTACGGTTCCCACGTGCCACCACTGCATCCCCTGTTAGCATTCTCCCACTGATCATCCTTGTGAGATGACGCCATATGGCAGCGCAGAGGAACAACAGAGCCTCCCCTATGGAGAGGAAAGGCTTTCCGTTCCTCCTACGGTTCCCACGTTCCACCACTGCATCCCCTGTTAGCATTCTCCCACTGATTATCCTTGTGAGATGACGCCATATGGCAGCGCAGAGGAACAACAGAGCCTCCCCTATGGAGAGGGAAGGCTTTCCGTTCCTCCTACGGTTCCCACGTGCCACCACTGCATCCCCTGTTAGCATTCTCCCACTGATTATCCTTGTGAGATGACGCCATATGGCAGCGCGGAGGAACAACAGAGCCTCCCCTATGGAGAGGGAAGGCTTTCCGTTCCTCCTACGGTTCCCACGTTCCACCACTGCATCCCCTGTTAGCATTCTCCCACTGATCATCCTTGTGAGATGACGCCATATGGCAGTGCGGAGGAACAACAGAGCCTCCCCTATGGAGAGGGAAGGCTTTCCGTTCCTCCTACGGTTCCCACGTGCCACCACTGCATCCCCTGTTAGCATTCTCCCACTGATCATCCTTGTGAGATGACGCCATATGGCAGTGCGGAGGAACAACAGAGTCTCCCCTATGGAGAGGGAAGGCCTTCCGTTCCTCCTACGGATCCCACGTGCCACCACTGCATCCCCTGTTAGCATTCTCCCACTGATCATCCTTGTGAGATGACGCCATATGGCAGCGCAGAGGAACAACAGATACTCCCCTATGGAGAGGGAAGGCTTTCCGTTCCTCCTACGGTTCCCACGTTCCACCACTGCATCCCCTATTAGCATTCTCCCACTGATCATCCTTGTGAGATGACGCCATATGGCAGCGCAGAGGAACAACAGATACTCCCCTATGGAGAGGGAAGGCCTTCCGTTCCTCCTACGGTTCCCACGTGCCACCACTGCATCCCCTGTTAGCATTCTCCCACTGATCACTCCTTGTGAGATGACGCCATATGGCAGCGCAGAGGAACAACAGAGCCTCCCCTATGGAGAGGGAAGGCTTTCCGTTCCTCCTACGGTTCCCACGTTCCACCACTGCATCCCCTGTTAGCATTCTCCCACTGATCACTCCTTGTGAGATGACGCCATATGGCAGCGCAGAGGAACAACAAAGCCTCCCCTATGGAGAGGGAAGGCTTTCCGTTCCTCCTACGGTTCCCACGTTCCACCACTGCATCCCCTGTTAGCATTCTCCCACTGATCATCCTTGTGAGATGACGCCATATGGCAGCGCGGAGGAACAACAGAGCCTCCCCTATGGAGAGGGAAGGCTTTCCGTTCCTCCTACGGTTCCCACGTTCCACCACTGCATCCCCTGTTAGCATTCTCCCACTGATCACTCCTTGTGAGATGACGCCATATGGCAGCGCGGAGGAACAACAGAGCCTCCCCTATGGAGAGGGAAGGCTTTCCGTTCCTCCTACGGTTCCCACGTGCCACCACTGCATCCCCTGTTAGCATTCTCCCACTGATCATCCTTGTGAGATGACGCCATATGGCAGCGCAGAGGAACAACAGAGCCTCCCCTATGGAGAGGGAAGGCTTTCCGTTCCTCCTACGGTTCCCACGTTCCACCACTGCATCCCCTGTTAGCATTCTCCCACTGATCATCCTTGTGAGATGACGCCATATGGCAGCGCGGAGGAACAACAGAGCCTCCCCTATGGAGAGGGAAGGCCTTCCGTTCCTCCTACGGTTCCCACGTGCCACCACTGCATCCCCTGTTAGCATTCTCCCACTGATCATCCTTGTGAGATGACGCCATATAGCAGCGCAGAGGAACAACAGAGCCTCCCCTATGGAGAGGGAAGGCTTTCCGTTCCTCCTACGGTTCCCACGTTCCACCACTGCATCCCCTGTTAGCATTCTCCCACTGATCATCCTTGTGAGATGACGCCATATGGCAGCGCAGAGGAACAACAGAGCCTCCCCTATGGAGAGGGAAGGCTTTCCGTTCCTCCTACGGTTCCCACGTGCCACCACTGCATCCCCTGTTAGCATTCTCCCACTGATCACTCCTTGTGAGATGACGCCATATGGCAGCGCGGAGGAACAACAGAGCCTCCCCTATGGAGAGGGAAGGCTTTCCGTTCCTCCTACGGTTCCCACGTTCCACCACTGCATCACCTGTTAGCATTCTCCCACTGATCATCCTTGTGAGATGACGCCATATGGCAGCGCAGAGGAACAACAGAGCCTCCCCTATGGAGAGGGAAGGCTTTCCGTTCCTCCTACGGTTCCCACGTGCCACCACTGCATCCCCTGTTAGCATTCTCCCACTGATCATCCTTGTGAGATGACGCCATATGGCAGCGCAGAGGAACAACAGAGCCTCCCCTATGGAGAGGGAAGGCTTTCCGTTCCTCCTACGGTTCCCACGTGCCACCACTGCATCCCCTGTTAGCATTCTCCCACTGATCATCCTTGTGAGATGACGCCATATGGCAGCGCAGAGGAACAACAGAGCCTCCCCTATGGAGAGGGAAGGCTTTCCGTTCCTCCTACGGTTCCCACGTGCCACCACTGCATCCCCTGTTAGCATTCTCCCACTGATCATCCTTGTGAGATGACGCCATATGGCAGCGCAGAGGAACAACAGAGCCTCCCCTATGGAGAGGGAAGGCTTTCCGTTCCTCCTACGGTTCCCACGTGCCACCACTGCATCCCCTGTTAGCATTCTCCCACTGATCATCCTTGTGAGATGACGCCATATGGCAGCGCGGAGGAACAACAGAGCCTCCCCTATGGAGAGGGAAGGCTTTCCGTTCCTCCTACGGTTCCCACGTTCCACCACTGCATCCCCTGTTAGCATTCTCCCACTGATCACTCCTTGTGAGATGACGCCATATGGCAGCGCAGAGGAACAACAGATACTCCCCTATGGAGAGGGAAGGCTTTCCGTTCCTCCTACGGTTCCCACGTGCCACCGCTGCATCCCCTGTTAGCATTCTCCCACTGATCACTCCTTGTGAGATGACGCCATATGGCAGCGCAGAGGAACAACAGATACTCCCCTATGGAGAGGGAAGGCCTTCCGTTCCTCCTACGGTTCCCACGTGCCACCGCTGCATCCCCTGTTAGCATTCTCCCACTGATCACTCCTTGTGAGATGACGCCATATGGCAGCGCAGAGGAACAACAGATACTCCCCTATGGAGAGGGAAGGCTTTCCGTTCCTCCTACGGTTCCCACGTGCCACCGCTGCATCCCCTGTTAGCATTCTCCCACTGATCATCCTTGTGAGATGACGCCATATGGCAGCGCGGAGGAACAACAGATACTCCCCTATGGAGAGGGAAGGCTTTCCGTTCCTCCTACGGTTCCCACGTGCCACCACTGCATCCCCTGTTAGCATTCTCCCACTGATTATCCTTGTGAGATGACGCCATATGGCAGCGCAGAGGAACAACAGAGCCTCCCCTATGGAGAGGGAAGGCCTTCCGTTCCTCCTACGGTTCCCACGTGCCACCACTGCATCCCCTGTTAGCATTCTCCCACTGATCACTCCTTGTGAGATGACGCCATATGGCAGCGCAGAGGAACAACAGAGCCTCCCCTATGGAGAGGGAAGGCTTTCTGTTCCTCCTACGGTTCCCACGTGCCACCACTGCATCCCCTGTTAGCATTCTCCCACTGATCATCCTTGTGAGATGACGCCATATGGCAGTGCAGAGGAACAACAGAGCCTCCCCTATGGAGAGGGAAGGCTTTCCGTTCCTCCTACGGTTCCCACGTGCCACCACTGCATCCCCTGTTAGCATTCTCCCACTGATCATCCTTGTGAGATGACGCCATATGGCAGTGCAGAGGAACAACAGAGCCTCCCCTATGGAGAGGGAAGGCTTTCCGTTCCTCCTACGGTTCCCACGTGCCACCACTGCATCCCCTGTTAGCATTCTCCCACTGATCATCCTTGTGAGATGACGCCATATGGCAGCGCAGAGGAACAACAGAGCCTCCCCTATGGAGAGGGAAGGCTTTCCGTTCCTCCTACGGTTCCCATGTGCCACCACTGCATCCCCTGTTAGCATTCTCCCACTGATCACTCCTTGTGAGATGACGCCATATGGCAGCGCAGAGGAACAACAGAGCCTCCCCTATGGAGAGAGAAGGCTTTCCGTTCCTCCTACGGTTCCCACGTTCCACCACTGCATCCCCTGTTAGCATTCTCCCACTGATCATCCTTGTGAGATGACGCCATATGGCAGCGCAGAGGAACAACAGAGCCTTCCCTATGGAGAGGGAAGGCTTTCCGTTCCTCCTACGGTTCCCACGTTCCACCACTGCATCCCCTGTTACCATTCTCCCACTGATCACTCCTTGTGAGATGACGCCATATGGCAGCGCAGAGGAACAACAGATACTCCCCTATGGAGAGGGAAGGCTTTCCGTTCCTCCTACGGTTCCCACGTGCCACCACTGCATCCCCTGTTAGCATTCTCCCACTGATCACTCCTTGTGAGATGACGCCATATGGCAGCGCAGAGGAACAACAGAGCCTCCCCTATGGAGAGAGAAGGCTTTCCGTTCCTCCTACGGTTCCCACGTGCCACCACTGCATCCCCTGTTAGCATTCTCCCACTGATCATCCTTGTGAGATGACGCCATATGGCAGCGCAGAGGAACAACAGAGCCTCCCCTATGGAGAGGGAAGGCTTTCCGTTCCTCCTACGGTTCCCACGTTCCACCACTGCATCCCCTGTTAGCATTCTCCCACTGATCATCCTTGTGAGATGACGCCATATGGCAGCGCAGAGGAACAACAGAGCCTCCCCTATGGAGAGAGAAGGCTTTCCGTTCCTCCTACGGTTCCCACGTTCCACCACTGCATCCCCTGTTAGCATTCTCCCACTGATCATCCTTGTGAGATGACGCCATATGGCAGCGCGGAGGAACAACAGATACTCCCCTATGGAGAGGGAAGGCTTTCCGTTCCTCCTACGGTTCCCACGTGCCACCACTGCATCCCCTGTTAGCATTCTCCCACTGATCATCCTTGTGAGATGACGCCATATGGCAGCGCAGAGGAACAACAGAGCCTCCCCTATGGAGAGGGAAGGCTTTCCGTTCCTCCTACGGTTCCCACGTTCCACCACTGCATCCCCTGTTAGCATTCTCCCACTGATCATCCTTGTGAGATGACGCCATATGGCAGCGCAGAGGAACAACAGAGCCTCCCCTATGGAGAGGGAAGGCTTTCCGTTCCTCCTACGGTTCCCACGTGCCACCACTGCATCCCCTGTTAGCATTCTCCCACTGATCATCCTTGTGAGATGACGCCATATGGCAGCGCAGAGGAACAACAGAGCCTCGCCTATGGAGAGGGAAGGCTTTCCGTTCCTCCTACGGTTCCCACGTGCCACCACTGCATCGCCTGTTAGCATTCTCCCACTGATCATCCTTGTGAGATGACGCCATATGGCAGCGCGGAGGAACAACAGAGCCTCCCCTATGGAGAGGGAAGGCTTTCCGTTCCTCCTACGGTTCCCACGTTCCACCACTGCATCCCCTGTTAGCATTCTCCCACTGATCATCCTTGTGAGATGACGCCATATGGCAGCGCAGAGGAACAACAGAGCCTCCCCTATGGAGAGGGAAGGCTTTCCGTTCCTCCTACGGTTCCCACGTGCCACCACTGCATCGCCTGTTAGCATTCTCCCACTGATCATCCTTGTGAGATGACGCCATATGGCAGCGCGGAGGAACAACAGAGCCTCCCCTATGGAGAGGGAAGGCTTTCCGTTCCTCCTACGGTTCCCACGTTCCACCACTGCATCCCCTGTTAGCATTCTCCCACTGATCATCCTTGTGAGATGACGCCATATGGCAGCGCGGAGGAACAACAGAGCCTCCCCTATGGAGAGGGAAGGCTTTCCGTTCCTCCTACGGTTCCCACGTTCCACCACTGCATCCCCTGTTAGCATTCTCCCACTGATCATCCTTGTGAGATGACGCCATATGGCAGCGCAGAGGAACAACAGAGCCTCCCCTATGGAGAGGGAAGGCTTTCCGTTCCTCCTACGGTTCCCACGTGCCACCACTGCATCCCCTGTTAGCATTCTCCCACTGATCATCCTTGTGAGATGACGCCATATGGCAGCGCAGAGGAACAACAGAGCCTCCCCTATGGAGAGGGAAGGCCTTCCGTTCCTCCTACGGTTCCCACGTGCCACCACTGCATCCCCTGTTAGCATTCTCCCACTGATCATCCTTGTGAGATGACGCCATATGGCAGCGCAGAGGAACAACAGAGCCTCCCCTATGGAGAGGGAAGGCTTTCCGTTCCTCCTACAGTTCCCACGTGCCACCACTGCATCCCCTGTTAGCATTCTCCCACTGATCATCCTTGTGAGATGACGCCATATGGCAGCGCAGAGGAACAACAGAGCCTCCCCTATGGAGAGGGAAGGCTTTCTGTTCCTCCTACGGTTCCCACGTGCCACCACTGCATCCCCTGTTAGCATTCTCCCACTGATCATCCTTGTGAGATGACGCCATATGGCAGCGCAGAGGAACAACAGAGCCTCCCCTATGGAGAGGGAAGGCTTTCCGTTCCTCCTACGGTTCCCACGTGCCACCACTGCATCCCCTGTTAGCATTCTCCCACTGATCATCCTTGTGAGATGACGCCATATGGCAGCGCAGAGGAACAACAGAGCCTCCCCTATGGAGAGGGAAGGCTTTCCGTTCCTCCTACGGTTCCCACGTTCCACCACTGCATCCCCTGTTAGCATTCTCCCACTGATCATCCTTGTGAGATGACGCCATATGGCAGCGCGGAGGAACAACAGAGCCTCGCCTATGGAGAGGGAAGGCTTTCCGTTCCTCCTACGGTTCCCACGTTCCACCACTGCATCCCCTGTTAGCATTCTCCCACTGATCACTCCTTGTGAGATGACGCCATATGGCAGCGCGGAGGAACAACAGAGCCTCCCCTATGGAGAGGGAAGGCTTTCCGTTCCTCCTACGGTTCCCACGTGCCACCACTGCATCCCCTGTTAGCATTCTCCCACTGATCATCCTTGTGAGATGACGCCATATGGCAGCGCGGAGGAACAACAGAGCCTCCCCTATGGAGAGGGAAGGCTTTCCGTTCCTCCTACGGTTCCCACGTGCCACCACTGCATCCCCTGTTAGCATTCTCCCACTGATCATCCTTGTGAGATGACGCCATATGGCAGCGCGGAGGAACAACAGAGCCTCCCCTATGGAGAGGGAAGGCTTTCCGTTCCTCCTACGGTTCCCACGTGCCACCACTGCATCCCCTGTTAGCATTCTCCCACTGATCATCCTTGTGAGATGACGCCATATGGCAGCGCAGAGGAACAACAGAGCCTCCCCTATGGAGAGGGAAGGCTTTCCGTTCCTCCTACGGTTCCCACGTGCCACCACTGCATCCCCTGTTAGCATTCTCCCACTGATCACTCCTTGTGAGATGACGCCATATGGCAGCGCGGAGGAACAACAGAGCCTCCCCTATGGAGAGGGAAGGCTTTCCGTTCCTCCTACGGTTCCCACGTGCCACCACTGCATCCCCTGTTAGCATTCTCCCACTGATCATCCTTGTGAGATGACGCCATATGGCAGCGCAGAGGAACAACAGAGCCTCCCCTATGGAGAGGGAAGGCTTTCCGTTCCTCCTACGGTTCCCACGTTCCACCACTGCATCCCCTGTTAGCATTCTCCCACTGATTATCCTTGTGAGATGACGCCATATGGCAGCGCAGAGGAACAACAGAGCCTCCCCTATGGAGAGGGAAGGCTTTCCGTTCCTCCTACGGTTCCCACGTTCCACCACTGCATCCCCTGTTAGCATTCTCCCACTGATCACTCCTTGTGAGATGACGCCATATGGCAGCGCGGAGGAACAACAGAGCCTCCCCTATGGAGAGGGAAGGCTTTCCGTTCCTCCTACGGTTCCCACGTGCCACCACTGCATCCCCTGTTAGCATTCTCCCACTGATCATCCTTGTGAGATGACGCCATATGGCAGCGCAGAGGAACAACAGAGCCTCCCCTATGGAGAGGGAAGGCCTTCCGTTCCTCCTACGGTTCCCACGTGCCACCACTGCATCCCCTGTTAGCATTCTCCCACTGATCATCCTTGTGAGATGACGCCATATGGCAGCGCGGAGGAACAACAGAGCCTCCCCTATGGAGAGGGAAGGCTTTCCGTTCCTCCTACGGTTCCCACGTTCCACCACTGCATCACCTGTTAGCATTCTCCCACTGATCATCCTTGTGAGATGACGCCATATGGCAGCGCAGAGGAACAACAGTGCCTCCCCTATGGAGAGGGAAGGCTTTCCGTTCCTCCTACGGTTCCCACGTGCCACCACTGCATCCCCTGTTAGCATTCTCCCACTGATCATCCTTGTGAGATGACGCCATATGGCAGCGCGGAGGAACAACAGAGCCTCCCCTATGGAGAGGGAAGGCTTTCCGTTCCTCCTACTGTTCCCACGTGCAACCACTGCATCCCCTGTTAGCATTCTCCCACTGATCATCCTTGTGAGATGACGCCATATGGCAGCGCAGAGGAACAACAGAGCCTCCCCTATGGAGAGGGAAGGCTTTCCGTTCCTCCTACGGTTCCCACGTTCCACCACTGCATCCCCTGTTAGCATTCTCCCACTGATCATCCTTGTGAGATGACGCCATATGGCAGCGCGGAGGAACAACAAAGCCTCCCCTATGGAGAGGGAAGGCTTTCCGTTCCTCCTACGGTTCCCACGTGCCACCACTGCATCCCCTGTTAGCATTCTCCCACTGATCATCCTTGTGAGATGACGCCATATGGCAGCGCAGAGGAACAACAGAGCCTCCCCTATGGAGAGGGAAGGCTTTCCGTTCCTCCTACGGTTCCCACGTGCCACCACTGCATCCCCTGTTAGCATTCTCCCACTGATCATCCTTGTGAGATGACGCCATATGGCAGCGCGGAGGAACAACAGAGCCTCCCCTATGGAGAGGGAAGGCTTTCCGTTCCTCCTACTGTTCCCACGTGCAACCACTGCATCCCCTGTTAGCATTCTCCCACTGATCATCCTTGTGAGATGACGCCATATGGCAGCGCGGAGGAACAACAGAGCCTCCCCTATGGAGAGGGAAGGCTTTCCATTCCTCCTACGGTTCCCACGTTCCACCACTGCATCCCCTGTTAGCATTCTCCCACTGATCATCCTTGTGAGATGACGCCATATGGCAGCGTGGAGGAACAACAGAGCCTCCCCTATGGAGAGGGAAGGCTTTCCGTTCCTCCTACGGTTCCCACGTGCCACCACTGCATCCCCTGTTAGCATTCTCCCACTGATCATCCTTGTGAGATGACGCCATATGGCAGCGCAGAGGAACAACAGATACTCCCCTATGGAGAGGGAAGGCTTTCCGTTCCTCCTACGGTTCCCACGTTCCACCACTGCATCCCCTGTTAGCATTCTCCCACTGATCATCCTTGTGAGATGTCGCCATATGGCAGCGCAGAGGAACAACAGAGCCTCCCCTATGGAGAGGGAAGGCTTTCCGTTCCTCCTACGGTTCCCACGTGCCACCACTGCATCCCCTGTTAGCATTCTCCCACTGATCATCCTTGTGAGATGACGCCATATGGCAGCGCAGAGGAACAACAGAGCCTCCCCTATGGAGAGGGAAGGCTTTCCGTTCCTCCTATGGTTCCCACGTTCCACCACTGCATCCCCTGTTAGCATTCTCCCACTGATCATCCTTGTGAGATGACGCCATATGGCAGCGCAGAGGAACAACAGAGCCTCCCCTATGGAGAGGGAAGGCCTTCCGTTCCTCCTACGGTTCCCACGTTCCACCACTGCATCCCCTGTTAGCATTCTCCCACTGATCATCCTTGTGAGATGACGCCATATGGCAGCGCAGAGGAACAACAGAGCCTCCCCTATGGAGAGGGAAGGCTTTCCGTTCCTCCTACGGTTCCCACGTTCCACCACTGCATCCCCTGTTAGCATTCTCCCACTGATCATCCTTGTGAGATGACGCCATATGGCAGCGCAGAGGAACAACAGAGCCTCCCCTATGGAGAGGGAAGGCTTTCCGTTCCTCCTACGGTTCCCACGTTCCACCACTGCATCCCCTGTTAGCATTCTCCCACTGATCATCCTTGTGAGATGACGCCATATGGCAGCGCGGAGGAACAACAAAGCCTCCCCTATGGAGAGGGAAGGCCTTCCGTTCCTCCTACGGTTCCCACGTTCCACCACTGCATCCCCTGTTAGCATTCTCCCACTGATCATCCTTGTGAGATGACGCCATATGGCAGCGCAGAGGAACAACAGAGCCTCCCCTATGGAGAGGGAAGGCTTTCCGTTCCTCCTACGGTTCCCACGTGCCACCACTGCATCCCCTGTTAGCATTCTCCCACTGATCATCCTTGTGAGATGACGCCATATGGCAGCGCGGAGGAACAACAGAGCCTCCCCTATGGAGAGGGAAGGCTTTCCGTTCCTCCTACGGTTCCCACGTTCCACCACTGCATCCCCTGTTAGCATTCTCCCACTGATCATCCTTGTGAGATGACGCCATATGGCAGCGCGGAGGAACAACAGATACTCCCCTATGGAGAGGGAAGGCTTTCCGTTCCTCCTACGGTTCCCACGTGCCACCACTGCATCCCCTGTTAGCATTCTCCCACTGATCATCCTTGTGAGATGACGCCATATGGCAGCGCAGAGGAACAACAGAGCCTCCCCTATGGAGAGGGAAGGCTTTCCGTTCCTCCTACGGTTCCCACGTTCCACCACTGCATCCCCTGTTAGCATTCTCCCACTGATCATCCTTGTGAGATGACGCCATATGGCAGCGCAGAGGAACAACAGAGCCTCCCCTATGGAGAGGGAAGGCTTTCTGTTCCTCCTACGGTTCCCACGTGCCACCACTGCATCCCCTGTTAGCATTCTCCCACTGATCATCCTTGTGAGATGACGCCATATGGCAGCGCAGAGGAACAACAGAGCCTCCCCTATGGAGAGGGAAGGCTTTCCGTTCCTCCTACGGTTCCCACGTTCCACCACTGCATCCCCTGTTAGCATTCTCCCACTGATCATCCTTGTGAGATGACGCCATATGGCAGCGCGGAGGAACAACAGAGCCTCCCCTATGGAGAGGGAAGGCTTTCCGTTCCTCCTACGGTTCCCACGTTCCACCACTGCATCCCCTGTTAGCATTCTCCCACTGATCACTCCTTGTGAGATGACGCCATATGGCAGCGCAGAGGAACAACAGAGCCTCCCCTATGGAGAGGGAAGGCTTTCCGTTCCTCCTACGGTTCCCACGTGCCACCACTGCATCCCCTGTTAGCATTCTCCCACTGATCACTCCTTGTGAGATGACGCCATATGGCAGCGCGGAGGAACAACAGAGCCTCCCCTATGGAGAGGGAAGGCTTTCCGTTCCTCCTACGGTTCCCACGTTCCACCACTGCATCCCCTGTTAGCATTCTCCCACTGATCATCCTTGTGAGATGACGCCATATGGCAGCGCAGAGGAACAACAGAGCCTCCCCTATGGAGAGGGAAGGCTTTCCGTTCCTCCTACGGTTCCCACGTTCCACCACTGCATCCCCTGTTAGCATTCTCCCACTGATCATCCTTGTGAGATGACGCCATATGGCAGCGCGGAGGAACAACAGAGCCTCCCCTATGGAGAGGGAAGGCTTTCCGTTCCTCCTACGGTTCCCACGTGCCACCACTGCATCCCCTGTTAGCATTCTCCCACTGATCATCCTTGTGAGATGACGCCATATGGCAGCGCAGAGGAACAACAGAGCCTCCCCTATGGAGAGGGAAGGCTTTCCGTTCCTCCTACGGTTCCCACGTGCCACCACTGCATCCCCTGTTAGCATTCTCCCACTGATCATCCTTGTGAGATGACGCCATATGGCAGCGCAGAGGAACAACAGAGCCTCCCCTATGGAGAGGGAAGGCTTTCCGTTCCTCCTACAGTTCCCACGTTCCACCACTGCATCCCCTGTTAGCATTCTCCCACTGATCATCCTTGTGAGATGACGCCATATGGCAGCGCAGAGGAACAACAGAGCCTCCCCTATGGAGAGGGAAGGCTTTCCGTTCATCCTACGGTTCCCACGTGCCACCACTGCATCCCCTGTTAGCATTCTCCCACTGATCATCCTTGTGAGATGACGCCATATGGCAGCGCAGAGGAACAACAGAGCCTCCCCTATGGAGAGGGAAGGCTTTCCGTTCCTCCTACGGTTCCCACGTGCCACCACTGCATCCCCTGTTAGCATTCTCCCACTGATCATCCTTGTGAGATGACGCCATATGGCAGCGCAGAGGAACAACAGAGCCTCCCCTATGGAGAGGGAAGGCTTTCCGTTCCTCCTACGGTTCCCACGTGCCACCACTGCATCCCCTGTTAGCATTCTCCCACTGATCATCCTTGTGAGATGACGCCATATGGCAGCGCGGAGGAACAACAGACCCTCCCCTATGGAGAGGGAAGGCTTTCCGTTCCTCCTACGGTTCCCACGTTCCACCACTGCATCCCCTGTTAGCATTCTCCCACTGATCATCCTTGTGAGATGACGCCATATGGCAGCGCAGAGGAACAACAGAGCCTCGCCTATGGAGAGGGAAGGCCTTCCGTTCCTCCTACGGTTCCCACGTGCCACCACTGCATCCCCTGTTAGCATTCTCCCACTGATCATCCTTGTGAGATGACGCCATATGGCAGCGCAGAGGAACAACAGAGCCTCCCCTATGGAGAGGAAAGGCTTTCCGTTCCTCCTACGGTTCCCACGTTCCACCACTGCATCCCCTGTTAGCATTCTCCCACTGATTATCCTTGTGAGATGACGCCATATGGCAGCGCAGAGGAACAACAGAGCCTCCCCTATGGAGAGGGAAGGCTTTCCGTTCCTCCTACGGTTCCCACGTGCCACCACTGCATCCCCTGTTAGCATTCTCCCACTGATTATCCTTGTGAGATGACGCCATATGGCAGCGCGGAGGAACAACAGAGCCTCCCCTATGGAGAGGGAAGGCTTTCCGTTCCTCCTACGGTTCCCACGTTCCACCACTGCATCCCCTGTTAGCATTCTCCCACTGATCATCCTTGTGAGATGACGCCATATGGCAGTGCGGAGGAACAACAGAGCCTCCCCTATGGAGAGGGAAGGCTTTCCGTTCCTCCTACGGTTCCCACGTGCCACCACTGCATCCCCTGTTAGCATTCTCCCACTGATCATCCTTGTGAGATGACGCCATATGGCAGTGCGGAGGAACAACAGAGTCTCCCCTATGGAGAGGGAAGGCCTTCCGTTCCTCCTACGGATCCCACGTGCCACCACTGCATCCCCTGTTAGCATTCTCCCACTGATCATCCTTGTGAGATGACGCCATATGGCAGCGCAGAGGAACAACAGATACTCCCCTATGGAGAGGGAAGGCTTTCCGTTCCTCCTACGGTTCCCACGTTCCACCACTGCATCCCCTATTAGCATTCTCCCACTGATCATCCTTGTGAGATGACGCCATATGGCAGCGCAGAGGAACAACAGATACTCCCCTATGGAGAGGGAAGGCCTTCCGTTCCTCCTACGGTTCCCACGTGCCACCACTGCATCCCCTGTTAGCATTCTCCCACTGATCACTCCTTGTGAGATGACGCCATATGGCAGCGCAGAGGAACAACAGAGCCTCCCCTATGGAGAGGGAAGGCTTTCCGTTCCTCCTACGGTTCCCACGTTCCACCACTGCATCCCCTGTTAGCATTCTCCCACTGATCACTCCTTGTGAGATGACGCCATATGGCAGCGCAGAGGAACAACAAAGCCTCCCCTATGGACAGGGAAGGCTTTCCGTTCCTCCTACGGTTCCCACGTTCCACCACTGCATCCCCTGTTAGCATTCTCCCACTGATCATCCTTGTGAGATGACGCCATATGGCAGCGCGGAGGAACAACAGAGCCTCCCCTATGGAGAGGGAAGGCTTTCCGTTCCTCCTACGGTTCCCACGTTCCACCACTGCATCCCCTGTTAGCATTCTCCCACTGATCACTCCTTGTGAGATGACGCCATATGGCAGCGCGGAGGAACAACAGAGCCTCCCCTATGGAGAGGGAAGGCTTTCCGTTCCTCCTACGGTTCCCACGTGCCACCACTGCATCCCCTGTTAGCATTCTCCCACTGATCATCCTTGTGAGATGACGCCATATGGCAGCGCAGAGGAACAACAGAGCCTCCCCTATGGAGAGGGAAGGCTTTCCGTTCCTCCTACGGTTCCCACGTTCCACCACTGCATCCCCTGTTAGCATTCTCCCACTGATCATCCTTGTGAGATGACGCCATATGGCAGCGCGGAGGAACAACAGAGCCTCCCCTATGGAGAGGGAAGGCCTTCCGTTCCTCCTACGGTTCCCACGTGCCACCACTGCATCCCCTGTTAGCATTCTCCCACTGATCATCCTTGTGAGATGACGCCATATGGCAGCGCAGAGGAACAACAGAGCCTCCCCTATGGAGAGGGAAGGCTTTCCGTTCCTCCTACGGTTCCCACGTTCCACCACTGCATCCCCTGTTAGCATTCTACCACTGATCATCCTTGTGAGATGACGCCATATGGCAGCGCGGAGGAACAACAGAGCCTCCCCTATGGAGAGGGAAGGCTTTCCGTTCCTCCTACGGTTCCCACGTGCCACCACTGCATCCCCTGTTAGCATTCTCCCACTGATCATCCTTGTGAGATGACGCCATATGGCAGCGCGGAGGAACAACAGAGCCTCCCCTATGGAGAGGGAAGGCTTTCCGTTCCTCCTACGGTTCCCACGTGCCACCACTGCATCCCCTGTTAGCATTCTCCCACTGATGATCCTTGTGAGATGACGCCATATGGCAGCGCGGAGGAACAACAGAGCCTCCCCTATGGAGAGGGAAGGCTTTCCGTTCCTCCTACGGTTCCCACGTGCCACCACTGCATCCCCTGTTAGCATTCTCCCACTGATGATCCTTGTGAGATGACGCCATATGGCAGCGCGGAGGAACAACAGAGCCTCCCCTATGGAGAGGGAAGGCTTTCCGTTCCTCCTACGGTTCCCACGTGCCACCACTGCATCCCCTGTTAGCATTCTCCCACTGATCATCCTTGTGAGATGACGCCATATGGCAGCGCAGAGGAACAACAGAGCCTCCCCTATGGAGAGGGAAGGCTTTCCGTTCCTCCTACGGTTCCCACGTTCCACCACTGCATCCCCTGTTAGCATTCTCCCACTGATCATCCTTGTGAGATGACGCCATATGGCAGCGCGGAGGAACAACAGAGCCTCCCCTATGGAGAGGGAAGGCTTTCCGTTCCTCCTACGGTTCCCACGTGCCACCACTGCATCCCCTGTTAGCATTCTCCCACTGATCATCCTTGTGAGATGACGCCATATAGCAGCGCAGAGGAACAACAGAGCCTCCCCTATGGAGAGGGAAGGCTTTCCGTTCCTCCTACGGTTCCCACGTTCCACCACTGCATCCCCTGTTAGCATTCTCCCACTGATCATCCTTGTGAGATGACGCCATATGGCAGCGCAGAGGAACAACAGAGCCTCCCCTATGGAGAGGGAAGGCTTTCCGTTCCTCCTACGGTTCCCACGTGCCACCACTGCATCCCCTGTTAGCATTCTCCCACTGATCACTCCTTGTGAGATGACGCCATATGGCAGCGCGGAGGAACAACAGAGCCTCCCCTATGGAGAGGGAAGGCTTTCCGTTCCTCCTACGGTTCCCACGTTCCACCACTGCATCACCTGTTAGCATTCTCCCACTGATCATCCTTGTGAGATGACGCCATATGGCAGCGCAGAGGAACAACAGAGCCTCCCCTATGGAGAGGGAAGGCTTTCCGTTCCTCCTACGGTTCCCACGTGCCACCACTGCATCCCCTGTTAGCATTCTCCCACTGATCATCCTTGTGAGATGACGCCATATGGCAGCGCAGAGGAACAACAGAGCCTCCCCTATGGAGAGGGAAGGCTTTCCGTTCCTCCTACGGTTCCCACGTGCCACCACTGCATCCCCTGTTAGCATTCTCCCACTGATCATCCTTGTGAGATGACGCCATATGGCAGCGCGGAGGAACAACAGAGCCTCCCCTATGGAGAGGGAAGGCTTTCCGTTCCTCCTACGGTTCCCACGTTCCACCACTGCATCCCCTGTTAGCATTCTCCCACTGATCACTCCTTGTGAGATGACGCCATATGGCAGCGCAGAGGAACAACAGATACTCCCCTATGGAGAGGGAAGGCTTTCCGTTCCTCCTACGGTTCCCACGTGCCACCGCTGCATCCCCTGTTAGCATTCTCCCACTGATCACTCCTTGTGAGATGACGCCATATGGCAGCGCAGAGGAACAACAGATACTCCCCTATGGAGAGGGAAGGCCTTCCGTTCCTCCTACGGTTCCCACGTGCCACCGCTGCATCCCCTGTTAGCATTCTCCCACTGATCACTCCTTGTGAGATGACGCCATATGGCAGCGCAGAGGAACAACAGATACTCCCCTATGGAGAGGGAAGGCTTTCCGTTCCTCCTACGGTTCCCACGTGCCACCGCTGCATCCCCTGTTAGCATTCTCCCACTGATCATCCTTGTGAGATGACGCCATATGGCAGCGCGGAGGAACAACAGATACTCCCCTATGGAGAGGGAAGGCTTTCCGTTCCTCCTACGGTTCCCACGTGCCACCACTGCATCCCCTGTTAGCATTCTCCCACTGATTATCCTTGTGAGATGACGCCATATGGCAGCGCAGAGGAACAACAGAGCCTCCCCTATGGAGAGGGAAGGCCTTCCGTTCCTCCTACGGTTCCCACGTGCCACCACTGCATCCCCTGTTAGCATTCTCCCACTGATCACTCCTTGTGAGATGACGCCATATGGCAGCGCAGAGGAACAACAGAGCCTCCCCTATGGAGAGGGAAGGCTTTCTGTTCCTCCTACGGTTCCCACGTGCCACCACTGCATCCCCTGTTAGCATTCTCCCACTGATCATCCTTGTGAGATGACGCCATATGGCAGTGCAGAGGAACAACAGAGCCTCCCCTATGGAGAGGGAAGGCTTTCCGTTCCTCCTACGGTTCCCACGTGCCACCACTGCATCCCCTGTTAGCATTCTCCCACTGATCATCCTTGTGAGATGACGCCATATGGCAGTGCAGAGGAACAACAGAGCCTCCCCTATGGAGAGGGAAGGCTTTCCGTTCCTCCTACGGTTCCCACGTGCCACCACTGCATCCCCTGTTAGCATTCTCCCACTGATCATCCTTGTGAGATGACGCCATATGGCAGCGCAGAGGAACAACAGAGCCTCCCCTATGGAGAGGGAAGGCTTTCCGTTCCTCCTACGGTTCCCATGTGCCACCACTGCATCCCCTGTTAGCATTCTCCCACTGATCACTCCTTGTGAGATGACGCCATATGGCAGCGCAGAGGAACAACAGAGCCTCCCCTATGGAGAGAGAAGGCTTTCCGTTCCTCCTACGGTTCCCACGTTCCACCACTGCATCCCCTGTTAGCATTCTCCCACTGATCATCCTTGTGAGATGACGCCATATGGCAGCGCAGAGGAACAACAGAGCCTTCCCTATGGAGAGGGAAGGCTTTCCGTTCCTCCTACGGTTCCCACGTTCCACCACTGCATCCCCTGTTACCATTCTCCCACTGATCACTCCTTGTGAGATGACGCCATATGGCAGCGCAGAGGAACAACAGATACTCCCCTATGGAGAGGGAAGGCTTTCCGTTCCTCCTACGGTTCCCACGTGCCACCACTGCATCCCCTGTTAGCATTCTCCCACTGATCACTCCTTGTGAGATGACGCCATATGGCAGCGCAGAGGAACAACAGATACTCCCCTATGGAGAGGGAAGGCTTTCCGTTCCTCCTACGGTTCCCACGTGCCACCGCTGCATCCCCTGTTAGCATTCTCCCACTGATCATCCTTGTGAGATGACGCCATATAGCAGCGCAGAGGAACAACAGAGCCTCCCCTATGGAGAGGGAAGGCTTTCCGTTCCTCCTACGGTTCCCACGTGCCACCACTGCATCCCCTGTTAGCATTCTCCCACTGATCATCCTTGTGAGATGACGCCATATAGCAGCGCAGAGGAACAACAGAGCCTCCCCTATGGAGAGGGAAGGCTTTCCGTTCCTCCTACGGTTCCCACGTTCCACCACTGCATCCCCTGTTAGCATTCTCCCACTGATCATCCTTGTGAGATGACGCCATATGGCAGCGCAGAGGAACAACAGAGCCTCCCCTATGGAGAGGGAAGGCTTTCCGTTCCTCCTACGGTTCCCACGTGCCACCACTGCATCCCCTGTTAGCATTCTCCCACTGATCACTCCTTGTGAGATGACGCCATATGGCAGCGCGGAGGAACAACAGAGCCTCCCCTATGGAGAGGGAAGGCTTTCCGTTCCTCCTACGGTTCCCACGTTCCACCACTGCATCACCTGTTAGCATTCTCCCACTGATCATCCTTGTGAGATGACGCCATATGGCAGCGCAGAGGAACAACAGAGCCTCCCCTATGGAGAGGGAAGGCTTTCCGTTCCTCCTACGGTTCCCACGTGCCACCACTGCATCCCCTGTTAGCATTCTCCCACTGATCATCCTTGTGAGATGACGCCATATGGCAGCGCAGAGGAACAACAGAGCCTCCCCTATGGAGAGGGAAGGCTTTCCGTTCCTCCTACGGTTCCCACGTGCCACCACTGCATCCCCTGTTAGCATTCTCCCACTGATCATCCTTGTGAGATGACGCCATATGGCAGCGCGGAGGAACAACAGAGCCTCCCCTATGGAGAGGGAAGGCTTTCCGTTCCTCCTACGGTTCCCACGTTCCACCACTGCATCCCCTGTTAGCATTCTCCCACTGATCACTCCTTGTGAGATGACGCCATATGGCAGCGCAGAGGAACAACAGATACTCCCCTATGGAGAGGGAAGGCTTTCCGTTCCTCCTACGGTTCCCACGTGCCACCGCTGCATCCCCTGTTAGCATTCTCCCACTGATCACTCCTTGTGAGATGACGCCATATGGCAGCGCAGAGGAACAACAGATACTCCCCTATGGAGAGGGAAGGCCTTCCGTTCCTCCTACGGTTCCCACGTGCCACCGCTGCATCCCCTGTTAGCATTCTCCCACTGATCACTCCTTGTGAGATGACGCCATATGGCAGCGCAGAGGAACAACAGATACTCCCCTATGGAGAGGGAAGGCTTTCCGTTCCTCCTACGGTTCCCACGTGCCACCGCTGCATCCCCTGTTAGCATTCTCCCACTGATCATCCTTGTGAGATGACGCCATATGGCAGCGCGGAGGAACAACAGATACTCCCCTATGGAGAGGGAAGGCTTTCCGTTCCTCCTACGGTTCCCACGTGCCACCACTGCATCCCCTGTTAGCATTCTCCCACTGATTATCCTTGTGAGATGACGCCATATGGCAGCGCAGAGGAACAACAGAGCCTCCCCTATGGAGAGGGAAGGCCTTCCGTTCCTCCTACGGTTCCCACGTGCCACCACTGCATCCCCTGTTAGCATTCTCCCACTGATCACTCCTTGTGAGATGACGCCATATGGCAGCGCAGAGGAACAACAGAGCCTCCCCTATGGAGAGGGAAGGCTTTCTGTTCCTCCTACGGTTCCCACGTGCCACCACTGCATCCCCTGTTAGCATTCTCCCACTGATCATCCTTGTGAGATGACGCCATATGGCAGTGCAGAGGAACAACAGAGCCTCCCCTATGGAGAGGGAAGGCTTTCCGTTCCTCCTACGGTTCCCACGTGCCACCACTGCATCCCCTGTTAGCATTCTCCCACTGATCATCCTTGTGAGATGACGCCATATGGCAGTGCAGAGGAACAACAGAGCCTCCCCTATGGAGAGGGAAGGCTTTCCGTTCCTCCTACGGTTCCCACGTGCCACCACTGCATCCCCTGTTAGCATTCTCCCACTGATCATCCTTGTGAGATGACGCCATATGGCAGCGCAGAGGAACAACAGAGCCTCCCCTATGGAGAGGGAAGGCTTTCCGTTCCTCCTACGGTTCCCATGTGCCACCACTGCATCCCCTGTTAGCATTCTCCCACTGATCACTCCTTGTGAGATGACGCCATATGGCAGCGCAGAGGAACAACAGAGCCTCCCCTATGGAGAGAGAAGGCTTTCCGTTCCTCCTACGGTTCCCACGTTCCACCACTGCATCCCCTGTTAGCATTCTCCCACTGATCATCCTTGTGAGATGACGCCATATGGCAGCGCAGAGGAACAACAGAGCCTTCCCTATGGAGAGGGAAGGCTTTCCGTTCCTCCTACGGTTCCCACGTTCCACCACTGCATCCCCTGTTACCATTCTCCCACTGATCACTCCTTGTGAGATGACGCCATATGGCAGCGCAGAGGAACAACAGATACTCCCCTATGGAGAGGGAAGGCTTTCCGTTCCTCCTACGGTTCCCACGTGCCACCACTGCATCCCCTGTTAGCATTCTCCCACTGATCACTCCTTGTGAGATGACGCCATATGGCAGCGCAGAGGAACAACAGAGCCTCCCCTATGGAGAGAGAAGGCTTTCCGTTCCTCCTACGGTTCCCACGTGCCACCACTGCATCCCCTGTTAGCATTCTCCCACTGATCATCCTTGTGAGATGACGCCATATGGCAGCGCAGAGGAACAACAGAGCCTCCCCTATGGAGAGGGAAGGCTTTCCGTTCCTCCTACGGTTCCCACGTTCCACCACTGCATCCCCTGTTAGCATTCTCCCACTGATCATCCTTGTGAGATGACGCCATATGGCAGCGCAGAGGAACAACAGAGCCTCCCCTATGGAGAGAGAAGGCTTTCCGTTCCTCCTACGGTTCCCACGTTCCACCACTGCATCCCCTGTTAGCATTCTCCCACTGATCATCCTTGTGAGATGACGCCATATGGCAGCGCGGAGGAACAACAGATACTCCCCTATGGAGAGGGAAGGCTTTCCGTTCCTCCTACGGTTCCCACGTGCCACCACTGCATCCCCTGTTAGCATTCTCCCACTGATCATCCTTGTGAGATGACGCCATATGGCAGCGCAGAGGAACAACAGAGCCTCCCCTATGGAGAGGGAAGGCTTTCCGTTCCTCCTACGGTTCCCACGTTCCACCACTGCATCCCCTGTTAGCATTCTCCCACTGATCATCCTTGTGAGATGACGCCATATGGCAGCGCAGAGGAACAACAGAGCCTCCCCTATGGAGAGGGAAGGCTTTCCGTTCCTCCTACGGTTCCCACGTGCCACCACTGCATCCCCTGTTAGCATTCTCCCACTGATCATCCTTGTGAGATGACGCCATATGGCAGCGCAGAGGAACAACAGAGCCTCGCCTATGGAGAGGGAAGGCTTTCCGTTCCTCCTACGGTTCCCACGTGCCACCACTGCATCGCCTGTTAGCATTCTCCCACTGATCATCCTTGTGAGATGACGCCATATGGCAGCGCGGAGGAACAACAGAGCCTCCCCTATGGAGAGGGAAGGCTTTCCGTTCCTCCTACGGTTCCCACGTTCCACCACTGCATCCCCTGTTAGCATTCTCCCACTGATCATCCTTGTGAGATGACGCCATATGGCAGCGCAGAGGAACAACAGAGCCTCCCCTATGGAGAGGGAAGGCTTTCCGTTCCTCCTACGGTTCCCACGTGCCACCACTGCATCGCCTGTTAGCATTCTCCCACTGATCATCCTTGTGAGATGACGCCATATGGCAGCGCGGAGGAACAACAGAGCCTCCCCTATGGAGAGGGAAGGCTTTCCGTTCCTCCTACGGTTCCCACGTTCCACCACTGCATCCCCTGTTAGCATTCTCCCACTGATCATCCTTGTGAGATGACGCCATATGGCAGCGCGGAGGAACAACAGAGCCTCCCCTATGGAGAGGGAAGGCTTTCCGTTCCTCCTACGGTTCCCACGTTCCACCACTGCATCCCCTGTTAGCATTCTCCCACTGATCATCCTTGTGAGATGACGCCATATGGCAGCGCAGAGGAACAACAGAGCCTCCCCTATGGAGAGGGAAGGCTTTCCGTTCCTCCTACGGTTCCCACGTGCCACCACTGCATCCCCTGTTAGCATTCTCCCACTGATCATCCTTGTGAGATGACGCCATATGGCAGCGCAGAGGAACAACAGAGCCTCCCCTATGGAGAGGGAAGGCCTTCCGTTCCTCCTACGGTTCCCACGTGCCACCACTGCATCCCCTGTTAGCATTCTCCCACTGATCATCCTTGTGAGATGACGCCATATGGCAGCGCAGAGGAACAACAGAGCCTCCCCTATGGAGAGGGAAGGCTTTCTGTTCCTCCTACGGTTCCCACGTGCCACCACTGCATCCCCTGTTAGCATTCTCCCACTGATCATCCTTGTGAGATGACGCCATATGGCAGCGCAGAGGAACAACAGAGCCTCCCCTATGGAGAGGGAAGGCTTTCTGTTCCTCCTACGGTTCCCACGTGCCACCACTGCATCCCCTGTTAGCATTCTCCCACTGATCATCCTTGTGAGATGACGCCATATGGCAGCGCAGAGGAACAACAGAGCCTCCCCTATGGAGAGGGAAGGCTTTCCGTTCCTCCTACGGTTCCCACGTTCCACCACTGCATCCCCTGTTAGCATTCTCCCACTGATCATCCTTGTGAGATGACGCCATATGGCAGCGCAGAGGAACAACAGAGCCTCCCCTATGGAGAGGGAAGGCTTTCCGTTCCTCCTACGGTTCCCACGTTCCACCACTGCATCCCCTGTTAGCATTCTCCCACTGATCATCCTTGTGAGATGACGCCATATGGCAGCGCGGAGGAACAACAGAGCCTCGCCTATGGAGAGGGAAGGCTTTCCGTTCCTCCTACGGTTCCCACGTTCCACCACTGCATCCCCTGTTAGCATTCTCCCACTGATCACTCCTTGTGAGATGACGCCATATGGCAGCGCGGAGGAACAACAGAGCCTCCCCTATGGAGAGGGAAGGCTTTCCGTTCCTCCTACGGTTCCCACGTGCCACCACTGCATCCCCTGTTAGCATTCTCCCACTGATCATCCTTGTGAGATGACGCCATATGGCAGCGCGGAGGAACAACAGAGCCTCCCCTATGGAGAGGGAAGGCTTTCCGTTCCTCCTACGGTTCCCACGTGCCACCACTGCATCCCCTGTTAGCATTCTCCCACTGATCATCCTTGTGAGATGACGCCATATGGCAGCGCGGAGGAACAACAGAGCCTCCCCTATGGAGAGGGAAGGCTTTCCGTTCCTCCTACGGTTCCCACGTGCCACCACTGCATCCCCTGTTAGCATTCTCCCACTGATCATCCTTGTGAGATGACGCCATATGGCAGCGCAGAGGAACAACAGAGCCTCCCCTATGGAGAGGGAAGGCTTTCCGTTCCTCCTACGGTTCCCACGTGCCACCACTGCATCCCCTGTTAGCATTCTCCCACTGATCACTCCTTGTGAGATGACGCCATATGGCAGCGCGGAGGAACAACAGAGCCTCCCCTATGGAGAGGGAAGGCTTTCCGTTCCTCCTACGGTTCCCACGTGCCACCACTGCATCCCCTGTTAGCATTCTCCCACTGATCATCCTTGTGAGATGACGCCATATGGCAGCGCAGAGGAACAACAGAGCCTCCCCTATGGAGAGGGAAGGCTTTCCGTTCCTCCTACGGTTCCCACGTTCCACCACTGCATCCCCTGTTAGCATTCTCCCACTGATCACTCCTTGTGAGATGACGCCATATGGCAGCGCGGAGGAACAACAGAGCCTCCCCTATGGAGAGGGAAGGCTTTCCGTTCCTCCTACGGTTCCCACGTGCCACCACTGCATCCCCTGTTAGCATTCTCCCACTGATCATCCTTGTGAGATGACGCCATATGGCAGCGCAGAGGAACAACAGAGCCTCCCCTATGGAGAGGGAAGGCTTTCCGTTCCTCCTACGGTTCCCACGTTCCACCACTGCGTCCCCTGTTAGCATTCTCCCACTGATCATCCTTGTGAGATGACGCCATATGGCAGCGCAGAGGAACAACAGAGCCTCCCCTATGGAGAGGGAAGGCTTTCCGTTCCTCCTACGGTTCCCACGTGCCACCACTGCATCCCCTGTTAGCATTCTCCCAATGATCATCCTTGTGAGATGACGCCATATGGCAGTGCGGAGGAACAACAGAGCCTCCCCTATGGAGAGGGAAGGCTTTCCGTTCCTCCTACGGTTCCCACGTGCCACCACTGCATCCCCTGTTAGCATTCTCCCACTGATCATCCTTGTGAGATGACGCCATATGGCAGCGCAGAGGAACAACAGAGCCTCCCCTATGGAGAGGGAAGGCTTTCCGTTCCTCCTACGGTTCCCACGTGCCACCACTGCATCCCCTGTTAGCATTCTCCCACTGATCATCCTTGTGAGATGACGCCATATGGCAGCGCAGAGGAACAACAGAGCCTCCCCTATGGAGAGGGAAGGCTTTCCGTTCCTCCTACGGTTCCCACGTGCCACCACTGCATCCCCTGTTAGCATTCTCCCACTGATCATCCTTGTGAGATGACGCCATATGGCAGCGCAGAGGAACAACAGAGCCTCGCCTATGGAGAGGGAAGGCTTTCCGTTCCTCCTACGGTTCCCACGTTCCACCACTGCATCCCCTGTTAGCATTCTCCCACTGATCATCCTTGTGAGATGACGCCATATGGCAGCGCAGAGGAACAACAGAGCCTCCCCTATGGAGAGGGAAGGCTTTCCGTTCCTCCTACGGTTCCCACGTGCCACCACTGCATCCCCTGTTAGCATTCTCCCACTGATCATCCTTGTGAGATGACGCCATATGGCAGCGCGGAGGAACAACAGAGCCTCCCCTATGGAGAGGGAAGGCTTTCCGTTCCTCCTACGGTTCCCACGTTCCACCACTGCATCCCCTGTTAGCATTCTCCCACTGATCATCCTTGTGAGATGACGCCATATGGCAGCGCGGAGGAACAACAGAGCCTCCCCTATGGAGAGGGAAGGCTTTCCGTTCCTCCTACGGTTCCCACGTGCCACCACTGCATCCCCTGTTAGCATTCTCCCACTGATCATCCTTGTGAGATGACGCCATATGGCAGCGCAGAGGAACAACAGAGCCTCGCCTATGGAGAGGGAAGGCTTTCCGTTCCTCCTACGGTTCCCACGTGCCACCACTGCATCCCCTGTTAGCATTCTCCCACTGATCATCCTTGTGAGATGACGCCATATGGCAGCGCAGAGGAACAACAGAGCCTCTCTGCTGCCACCATTGTGCGTTAGGCGATCGACAAGAGGCTAAAGTTAGTCTGAAGGGAAGTAAAAGAAAAAGAAAAACCTATGTCACAAGAGCCCTAGTGGTCTGACCGCACTTAGCCTTCTAAACGTGCCAGCGCACAGATTGTGCAAACTCTGGTCGCAGTCAATGCGCAGGAACCGTTAAGAATTAGCCGCAGACAAACCACGAGGGCGCCTGTGAGACACGGGTGATTACAACGTACACACGATTCCACGGTATCTGCCACCACCACCCGATTTACTGACTGACTAGTCCTGCGAATAAAACGGTTAAACACACGGTATTCTGTCTAGCCAACAACAAACAAACAGTAGCGTATCTTCAGAGACCCGGGATCAGTTCTGTGTGTGCTGATAAGCAGGGTAGCGGACAGTGAATGACTTGGAGGAAGTCTTTTATTCACAGCAATATAAATAATTAATATATACAGACAATTATTAAAATCAACAATTATTAAGACAGTAATAGCCAATATGAAATAAAAAGGGAGAAAATACTTATGGTTTGTGGAAATATGTCCTTTTGTGGGAGAATCATAAAGTTCAAGCAAAACGGTTTCACGTTCTTAAAGCTCTTGGTTTCAATCAAAGTTCAGCAGAATTCTTTGTTCCAGGTTACAGAAGATGGCCAATCAAGATGGCCGCTAGCACATGTGTCCTTTGTCTCAGAGCTTCATTCAAAGTTCAGCAAAATGGCCACCAGCCCTATGTCCTCTGAGCTGGCAGCAGGATGTTCTCATATGGATGGAATGGGAGGACTCGATGCCCGCCTGCTGGCCAGGTGCTTTTGATGAAGCTGGTTTGGGGGTGTGGCAATGCCGGCCCCCTCTGAGTCACCAACCAATGACAGTTAATTCCCTCTGAGAGATTTTAGGGCTAAACTTATGAAATGCTGTAACTCCTGAACCATACACGTTATATTTAGGGGGGTAACAGCTTCATACTTGTTGGGAAATACAGATTAATATGATATCCGATATGGCTAGTGCAGCAGATCAGGTTCATGAGAAGATTCATACCTGGGTTGTAGGGGCCCCGGGCCCCTCTCGACTGGTATCAAGAGATCCAGCATGACCCTACGGATCCAATGATACCGCTCTCATAACCACCCTATTTATTGTATTCTGTAAATGGACAAAAGATTATATAGTACATTCATTTCTTCCTGCTAAGGCTGGAGCCAGGCTGGCTGGAGTCCAGCTGTGTCTGCTTCTTGGGATCTCCCTCTATGAAAGGCCCTGTTGGCTCCTTCAATTAACATCTGAATGTGAGATCAGCTTAGACAAACTTTGAGTTTACACCTCTGGCTTAATCAGCAGTCACAGGGCCAGTCTTCCTGCCAGCTGCTAACAGGGGAATTGTGCCTTCTACAGGGAATATGTCCAAGCTAATTAACACCTCCCCCCAGGCTTTTACTCAGCTAAGACAGATCCCCCAGCTGTTCCTAGGTAGAGGGATACTACACATCAAATCTTGGTTCTATTGATCTGAAGCGCAATCGATGCAGAGAATCGAGTGCGATCGCTTTTTCTTGACGGGCGGTTCCAGGACGCCTCTGCGGCCCCGCAACCGTCCGTGACAACCTGTTACAAAGAGAATGTACACAAGCGCTCACAGGAATAAACAAACAGTTATCTTAAATGTACAAAAACTGACCACACCAGTCCCAGGCGGTGGAGCGCTCCCAGGCTATCAGTGAATAGCTAATGGGAATAAAACAAGAAGCGCTCAAAGGACAGTCAATGCACCAATGTTCACAGGAGGCAAATCATTTGACAAAGCTTCAAGCAATGGCAGCCCGCCCCCCAACATAGAGAGACTCACTAGAGATGGTGTGGCCAGAATGGGCCCGACAACGCCTTAGGGTTATAGGCCACCCCTCAGCCTCCTAGGCAACCTCCGCAAAGGAATAGGTTCCGCTCCTGGTCCCTCCGTGGGTAGTCACTTGCTGTTACCTCCTAATAAAAAATGCTCACATAGCGTAAAAGGGTAGGACTCCCGTTTTTAATGTTAAAAAGTTTAAAAATTTAGTACAAGCGGTTAGGTAAGCAGCCACGTCCGGCTGGGAGAGTCAGGCAGCTGTATGCTAAAAGCCAGGCCAGCGCCCACCACACTACCCCAGCGCAAAGTATCAGACGCGCCGCCGCTTACACTATAGAAACGCCGACCAGTCACATTGCGTCCAGTGACGTCAGGCGTTAGCGCTGCTCCGTAGCTCCGCCCGGGCGGAGGTTGCCTAGGAGGCTGAGGGGTGGCCTATACCCCTAAGGCATTGTCGGGCCCATTCTGGCCGCACCATCTGGTGAGTCTCTCTAAGTTGGGGGGCGGGCTGCCATTGCTTGAAGCTTTGTCAAATGATTTGCCTCCTGTGAACATTGGTGCATTGACTGTCCTTTGAGCGCTTACCCATCTTCTTGTTTTAGATACTCACCTATGGAGAGGGAGGGCTCTGGGTACTATAGAGCCTTCCCGTTTCTTCTACGGTCCTGAGCTTTCCAGTGCTGGGTTCCCCATAAGCATTCTCTGGCCAATGAGTCAGAGACTGCTCCTTCCATTGCTGCTGGAGGCTTCGGAAGTCTTTGGGAGCCCGAGTGCTACCGAGGACTGGCCACCCATTACTTTGCATGCACAAGCACGCAATCTTGTGCACTTGGGCATGTGCAGTATGGAATGGCCCATCTTTGGGAGCACTTGGGCTCTCGAAGATTGCTGAAGCCTCCCAAAGCGATGGAAGGAGCAGTCTCTGTCCCATTGGTTGGAGACTGCTTAAGGGGGACCCAGCAACTGAATGTGAGGACCGTAGAAGGAACGGGAAGGCTTTATAGTACCCAGAGCCCACCCTCTCCATAGGTGAGTATGTGGTTTTTTTTTTTACTTCCCTTCAGACTAACTTTAGCCTCTTGTCGATCGCCTAACTCACATTGGTGGCAGCAGAGAGGCTCTGTTGTTCCTCCGCGCTGCCATATGGCGTCATCTCACAAGGAGTGAAACACGAGCATAAGTTCCTGTCACTGTAAACAGGGAGCCCCAGCAATAAATGTTTATATAGCGCTGCCATCTTATGCTAAATTTGTGATGTGCCGAATTGTAAAAAATGGCTTGGTTACTTGGGAAGGGGGGGGGGGGGGAGGGGGGATATAAACCTCTGGTCCTCAAGTGGTTAAAGAGTACCTCAACAATGCATAAATGTATGAGGTGGACATACCCGGGGCTTCTTCATTGCCTCCGTAAGCTCTATTTCGGAGGAGGGGGGAGGCCCCTTTTTTAAATTTGAGCACCCCCCACTTAAAGGGACACTTAAGCCAGGAAAAAAAAAAGAGTTTTACTCACCTGGGGCTTCTACCAGCCCCCTGCAGCAGTCCTGTGCCCTCACAGCCACTCACTCGTCATCCTCTGCTCCCCCGCTGCCAGCTAGTTCTGCTTCTACCAGCCCCCTGCAGCAGTCCTGTGCCCTCGTAGTCACTCACTAATCCTCCGGTCCCCCGCTGCCAGCTAGTTCTGCTTCTACCAGCCCCCTGCAGCCATCCTGTGCCCTCGCAGCCACTCACTAATCCTCTGGTCCCCCGCTGCCAGCTAGTTCTGCTTCTACCAGCCCCCTGCAGCAGTCCTGTGCCCTCGCAGCCACTCACTAATCCTCTGGTCCCCGCTGCAGCTAGTTCTGCTTCTACCAGCCCCCTGCAGCAGTCCTGTGCCCTCGCAGCCACTCACTAATCCTCTGCTCCCCCCGCTGCCAGCTAGTTCTGCTTCTACCAGCCCCCTGCAGCAGTCCTGTGCCCTCGCAGCCACTCACTAATCCTCTGGTCCCCCGCTGCCAGCTAGTTCTGCTTCTACCAGCCCCCTGCAGCAGTCCTGTGCCCTCGCAGCCACTCACTAATCCTCTGGTCCCCCGCTGCCAGCTAGTTCTGCTTCTACCAGCCCCCTGCAGCAGTCCTGTGCCCTCGTAGTCACTCACTAATCCTCCGGTCCCCCGCTGCCAGCTAGTTCTGCTTCTACCAGCCCCCTGCAGCCATCCTGTGCCCTCGCAGCCACTCACTAATCCTCTGGTCCCCCGCTGCCAGCTAGTTCTGCTTCTACCAGCCCCCTGCAGCAGTCATGTGCCCTCGTAGTCACTCACTAATCCTCTGGTCCCCCGCTGCCAGCTAGTCCTGCTTCTACCAGCCCCCTGCAGCAGTCCTGTGCCCTCGCAGCCACTCACTAATCCTCTGGTCCCCACTGCCAGCTAGTTCTGATTCTACCAGCCCCCTGCAGCAGTCCTGTGCCCTCTCAGCCACTCACTAATCCTCTGCTCCCCCGCTGCCAGCTAGCTCTGCTTCTACCAGCCCCCTGCAGCAGTCCTGTGCCCTCGCAGCCACTCACTAATCCTCTGGTCCCCCTCTGCCAGCTAGTTCTGCTTCTACCAGCCCCCTGCAGCAGTCCTGTGCCCTCGCAGCCACTCTCTAATCCTCTGGTCCCCTGCTGCCAGCTAGTTCTGCTTCTACCAGCCCCCTGCAGCAGTCCTGTGCCCTCACAGCCACTCACTAATCCTCTGGTCCCCCGCTGCCAGCTAGTTCTGCTTCTACCAGTCCCCTGCAGCAGTCCTGTGCCCTCGCAGTCACTCACTAATCCTCTGCTCCCCGCTGCCAGCTAGTTCTGCTTCTACCAGCCCCCTGCAGCAGTCCTGTGCCCTCGCAGCCACTCACTAATCCTCTGCTCCCCTGCTGCCAGCTAGCTCTGCTTCTACCAGCCCCCTGCAGCAGTCCTGTGCCCTCGCAGCCACTCACTGCTGCTCCAGTCCCCCGCCGCCAGCCAGTTCTGCTTCTACCAGCCCCCTGCAGCAGTCCTGTGCCCTCGCAGTCACTCACTAATCCTCTGCTCCCCTGCTGCCAGCTAGCTCTGCTTCTACCAGCCCCCTGCAGCAGTCCTGTGCCCTCCCAGCCACTCACTAATCCTCTGGTCCCCCGCTGCCAGCTAGTTCTGCTTCTACCAGCCCCCTGCAGCAGTCCTGTGCCCTCGTAGTCACTCACTAATCCTCTGGTCCCCCGCCGCCAGCTAGTTCTGCTTCTACCAGCCCCCTGCAGCAGTCCTGTGCCCTCGCAGCCACTCACTAATCCTCTGGTCCCCCGCTGCCAGCTAGTTCTGCTTCTACCAGCTCCCTGCAGCAGTCCTGTGCCCTCGCAGCCACTCACTAATCCTCTGGTCCCCCGCTGCCAGCTAGTTCTGCTTCTACCAGCCCCCTGCAGCAGTCCTGTGCCCTCGCAGCCACTCACTAATCCTCTGGTCCCCCGCTGCCAGCTAGCTCTGCTTCTACCAGCCCCCTGCAGCAGTCCTGTGCCCTCGCAGCCACTCACTAATCCTCTGGTCCCCCGCTGCCAGCTAGTTCTGCTTCTACCAGCCCCCTGCAGCCATCCTGTGCCCCCGCAGCCACTCACTAATCCTCTGGTCCCCCGCTGCCAGCTAGTTCTGCTTCTACCAGCCCCTGCAGCAGTCCTGTGCTCTCGCAGCCACTCACTAATCCTCTGCTCCCCGCTGCCACCTAGTTCTGCTTCTACCAGCCCCCTGCAGCAGTCCTGTGCCCTCGCAGTCACTCACTAATCCTCTGGTCCCCCGCTGCCACCTAGTTCTGCTTCTACCAGCCCCCTGCAGCAGTCCTGTGCCCTCGCAGTCACTCACTAATCCTCTGCTCCCCGCTGCCAGCTAGTTCTGCTTCTACTAGCCCCCTGCAGCAGTCCTGTGCCCTCGCAGCCACTCACTAATCCTCTGGTCCCCCGCTGCCAGCTAGTTCTGCTTCTACCAGCCCCCTGCAGCAGTCCTGTGCCCTCGCAGCCACTCACTAATCCTCTGGTCCCCCGCCGCCAGCTAGTTCTGCTTCTACCAGCCCCCTGCAGCAGTCCTGTGCCCTCGCAGCCACTCACTAATCCTCTGGTCCCCCGCTGCCAGCTAGTTCTGCTTCTACCAGCCCCCTGCAGCAGTCCTGTACCCTCGCAGCCACTCACTAATCCTCTGGTCCCCCGCTGCCAGCTAGTTCTGCTTCTACCAGTCCCCTGCAGCAGTCCTGTGCCCTCGCAGTCACTCACTAATCCTCTGCTCCCCCGCTGCCACCTAGTTCTGCTTCTATCAGCCCCCTGCAGCAGTCCTATGCCCTCGCAGCCACTCACTAATCCTCTGGTCACCCGCTGCCAGCTAGTTCTGCTTCTACCAGCCCCCTGCAGCAGTCCTATGCCCTCGCAGCCACTCACTAATCCTCTGGTCACCCGCTGCCAGCTAGTTCTGCTTCTACCAGCCCCCTGCAGCAGTCCTGTGTCCTCGCAGCCACTCACTAATCCTCTGGTCCCCCGCTGCCAGCTAGTTCTGCTTCTACCAGCCACCTGCAGCAGTCCTGTGCCCTCGCAGCCACTCACTAATCCTCTGGTCCCCCGCTGCCAGCTAGTTTTGCTTCTACCAGCCCCCTGCAGCAGCCCTGTGCCCTCGCAGTCACTCACTAATCCTCTGCTCCCCCGCTGCCAGCTAGTTCTGCTTCTACCAGCCCCCTGCAGCAGTCCTGTGCCCTCGCAGCCACTGACTAATCCTCTGGCCCCCGCTGCCAGCTAGTTCTGCTTCTACCAGCCCCCTGCAGCAGTCCTGTGCCCTCGCAGCCACTCACTAATCCTCTGGTCCCCCGCTGCCAGCTAGTTCTGCTTCTACCAGCCCCCTGCAGCAGTCCTGTGCCCTCTCAGCCATTCACTAATCCTCTGGTCCCCCGCTGCCAGCTAGTTCTGCTTCTACCAGCCCCCTGCAGCAGTCCTGTGCCCTCGCAGCCACTCACTAATCCTCTGGTCCCCCTCTGCCAGCTAGTTCTGCTTCTACCAGCCCCCTGCAGCAGTCCTGTGCCCTCGCAGCCACTCACTAATCCTCTGGTCCCCCGCTGCCAGCTAGTTCTGCTTCTACCAGCCCCCTGCAGCCATCCTGTGCCCTCGCAGCCACTCACTAATCCTCTGGTCCCCCGCTGCCTGCTAGTTCTGCTTCCACCAGCCCCCTGCAGCAGTCCTGTGCCCTCGCAGCCACTCACTAATCCTCTGGTCCCCCGCTGCCAGCTAGTTCTGCTTCTACCAGCCCCCTGCAGCCATCCTGTGCCCTCGCAGCCACTGACTAATCCTCTGGCCCCCCGCCGCCAGCTAGTTCTGCTTCTACCAGTCCCCTGCAGCCATCCTGTGCCCTCGCAGCCACTCACTAATCCTCAGGTCCCCCCGCTGCCAGCTAGCTCTGCTTCTACCAGCCCCCTGCAGCAGTCCTGTGCCCTCGCAGCCACTCACTAATCCTCTGCTCCCCTGCTGCCAGCTAGCTCTGCTTCTACCAGCCCCCTGCAGCAGTCCTGTGCCCTCGCAGCCACTCACTAATCCTCTGGTCCCCCGCTGCCAGCTAGTTCTGCTCCTACCAGCCCCCTGCAGCAGTCCTGTGCCCTCACAGCCACTCACTGATCCTCTGGTCCCCCGCTGCCAGCTAGTTCTGCTTCTACCAGCCCCCTGCAGCAGTCCTGTGCCCTCGCAGCCACTCACTAATCCTCTGGTCCCCCGCTGCCAGCTAGTTCTGCTTCCACCAGCCCCCTGCAGCAGTCCTGTGCCCTCGCAGCCACTCACTAATCCTCTGGTCCCCCGCTGCCAGCTAGTTCTGCTTCTACCAGCCCCCTGCAGCAGTCCTGTGCCCTCGCAGCCACTCACTAATCCTCTGGTCCCCCGCCACCAGCTAGTTCTTCTTCTACCAGCCTACTGCAGCAGTCCTGTGCCCTCGCAGTCACTCACTAATCCTCTGGTCCCCCGCTGCCAGCTAGTTCAGCTTCTACCAGCCCCCTGCAGCAGTCCTGCACCCTCGCAGCCACTCACTAATCCTCTGGTCCCCCCCGCTGCCAGCTAGTTCTGCTTCTACCAGCCCCCTGCAGCAGTCCTGTGCCCTCGCAGCCACTGACTAATCCTCTGGCCCCCGCCGCCAGCTAGTTCTGCTTCTACCAGCCCCCTGCAGCAGTCCTGTGCCCTCGCAGCCACTGACTAATCCTCTGGTCCCCCGCCGCCAGCTAGTTTTGCTTCTACCAGCCCCCTGCAGCAGTCCTGTGCCCTCGCAGCCACTGACTAATCCTCTGGTCCCCCGCTGCCAGCTAGTTCTGCTTCTACCAGTCCCCTGCAGCAGTCCTGTGCCCTTGTAGCCACTCACTAATCCTCTGGTCCCCTGCTGCCAGCTAGTTCTGCTTCTACCAGCCCCCTGCAGCAGTCCTGTGCCCTCGCAGTCACTCACTAATCCTCTGGTCACCCGCTGCCAGCTAGTTCTGCTTCTATCAGCCCCCTGCAGCAGTCCTGTGCCCTCGCAGCCACTCACTAATCCTCTGCCCCCCCCCCCCCCCCGCTGCCAGCTAGTTCTGCTTCTACCAGCCCCCTGCAGCAGTCCTGTGCCCTCGCAGTCACTCACTAATCCTCTGGTCACCCGCTGCCAGCTAGTTCTGCTTCCACCAGCCCCCTGCAGCAGTCCTGTGCCCTCGCAGCCACTCACTAATCCTCTGGTCACCCGCTGCCAGCTAGTTCTGCTTCTACCAGCCCCCTGCAGCCATCCTGTGCCCTCGCAGCCACTGACTAATCCTCTGGTCCCCCGCTGCCAGCTAGTTCTGCTTCTACCAGCCCCCTGCAGCCATCCTGTGCCCTCACAGCCACTCACTAATCCTCTGCCCCCCCGCTGCCAGCTAGTTCTGCTTCTACCAGGCCCCTGCAGCAGTCCTGTGCCCTCGCAGCCACTCACTAATCCTCTGGTCCCCCTCTGCCAGCTAGTTCTGCTTCTACCAGCCCCCTGCAGCCATCCTGTGCCCTCGCAGCCACTCACTAATCCTCTGGTCCCCCTCTGCCAGCTAGTTCTGCTTCTACCAGCCCCCTGCAGCCATCCTGTGCCCTCACAGCCACTCACTAATCCTCTGCCCCCCCGCTGCCAGCTAGTTCTGCTTCTACCAGCCCCCTGCAGCAGTCCTGTGCCCTCGCAGTCACTCACTAATCCTCTGGTCACCCGCTGCCAGCTAGTTCTGCTTCTACCAGCCCCCTGCAGCAGTCCTGTGCCCTCGCAGCCACTCACTAATCCTCTGGTCCCCCGCTGCCAGCTAGTTCTGCTTCTACCAGCCCCCTGCAGCAGTCCTGTGCCCTCGCAGCCACTCACTAATCCTCTGGTCCCCCGCTGCCAGCTAGTTCTGCTTCTACCAGCCCCCTGCAGCAGTCCTGTGCCCTCGCAGTCACTCACTAATCCTCTGCTCCCCCCGCTGCCAGCTAGTTCTGCTTCTACCAGCCCCCTGCAGCAGTCCTGTGCCCTCGCAGCCACTGACTAATCCTCTGCTCCCCCCGCTGCCAGCTAGTTCTGCTTCTACCAGCCCCCTGCAGCAGTCCTGTGCCCTCGCAGTCACTCACTAATCCTCTGGTCCCCCGCTGCCAGCTAGTTCTGCTTCCACCAGCCCCCTGCAGCAGTCCTGTGCCCTCGCAGCCACTCACTAATCCTCTGGTCACCCGCTGCCAGCTAGTTCTGCTTCTACCAGCCCCCTGCAGCAGTCCTGTGCCCTCGCAGCCACTCACTAATCCTCTGCTCCCCTGCTGCCAGCTAGTTCTGCTTCTACCAGCCCCCTGCAGCAGTCCTGTGCCCTCGCAGCCACTGACTAATCCTCTGGTCCCCCGCTGCCAGCTAGTTCTGCTTCCACCAGCCCCCTGCAGCAGTCCTGTGCCCTCGCAGCCACTGACTAATCCTCTGGTCCCCCGCTGCCAGCTAGTTCTGCTTCTACCAGCCCCCTGCAGCAGTCCTGTGCCCTCGCAGTCACTCACTAATCCTCTGGTCGCCCGCTGCCAGCTAGTTCTGCTTCCACCAGCCCCCTGCAGCCATCCTGTGCCCTCGCAGCCACTCACTAATCCTCTGGTCCCCCGCTGCCAGCTAGTTCTGCTTCTACCAGCCCCCTGCAGCAGTCCTGTGCCCTCGCAGCCACTCACTAATCCTCTGCTCCCCTGCTGCCAGCTAGTTCTGCTTCTACCTGCCCCCTGCAGCAGTCCTGTGCCCTCGCAGCCACTGACTAATCCTCTGGTCCCCCGCTGCCAGCTAGTATTGCTTCCACCAGCCCCCTGCAGCAGTCCTGTGCCCTCGCAGCCACTGACTAATCCTCTGGTCCCCCGCCACCAGCTAGTTCTGCTTCTACCAGCCCCCTGCAGCAGTCCTGTGCCCTCGCAGCCACTCACTAATCCTCTGGTCCCTCGCTGCCAGCTAGTTCTGCTTCTACCAGCTCCCTGCAGGAGTCCTGTGCCCTCGCAACCACTCACTAATCCTCTGGTCCCCCGCTGCCAGCTAGTTTCGTTTTTACCGACAGGCCCGCCAGGACTGGCCATGCGTAGCTTTTTCTGCATTCCCGACTGTAATTAGCGCTATTGCGGCCCGCAACGCATACAAAAATACGTGTTGCCGCATTACGCACACATAGATATGCGACAACGCGTCTAGCAATAGCAATAATTACAGTCGGGAATGCGGAAAAAGCTACGCATGGCCGGTCCTGACGGGCCTGTCGGCGAAAACGAAGCTAGCTGGCTGCGGGGGACCAGAGGATTAGTAAGTGGCTGCGAGGGCACAGGACTGCTGCAGGGGGCTGGTAGAAGCAGAACTAGCTGGCAGCGGGGGGGCAGAGGATTAGTGAGTGGCTGTGAGGGCACAGGATGGCTGCAGGGGGCTGGTAGAAGCAGAACTAGCTGGCAGCGGGGGACCAGAGGATTAGTCAGTGGCTGCGAGGGCACAGGATGGCTGCAGGGGGCTGGTAGAAGCAGAACTAGCTGGCAGCGGGGGACCAGAGGATTAGTCAGTGGCTGCGAGGGCACAGGATGGCTGCAGGGGGCTGGTAGAAGCAGAACTAGCTGGCAGCGGGTGACCAGAGGATTAGTGAGTGACTGCGAGGGCACAGGACTGCTGCAGGGGGCTGGTAGAAGCAGAACTAGCTGGCAGCGGGGGGGGGGGGGGGGGGCAGAGGATTAGTGAGTGGCTGCGAGGGCACAGGACTGCTGCAGGGGGCTGATAGAAGCAGAACTAGCTGGCAGCGGGTGACCAGAGGATTAGTGAGTGACTGCGAGGGCACAGGACTGCTGCAGGGGGCTGGTAGAAGCAGAACTAGCTGGCAGCGGGGGGGGGGGGGGGGGGGCAGAGGATTAGTGAGTGGCTGCGAGGGCACAGGACTGCTGCAGGGGGCTGGTAGAAGCAGAACTGGCTGGCAGCGGGCGGGGGGGCAGAGGATTAGTGAGTGGCTGCGAGGGCACAGGACTGCTGCAGGGGGCTGGTAGAAGCAGAACTAGCTGGTGGCGGGGGCCAGAGGATTAGTGAGTGGCTGCGAGGGCACAGGACTGCTGCAGGGGGCTGGTAGAAGCAGAACTAGCTGGCAGCGGGGGACCAGAGGATTAGTGAGTGGCTGCGAGGGCACAGGACTGCTGCAGGGGGCTGGTAGGAGCAGAACTAGCTGGCAGCGGGGGACCAGAGGATTAGTGAGGGGCTGCGAGGGCACAGGATGGCTGCAGGGGGCTGGTGGAAGCAGAACTAGCTGGTGGCGGGGGACCAGAGGATTAGTGAGTGGCTGCGAGGACACAGGACTGCTGCAGGGGGCTGGTAGAAGCAGAACTAGCTGGTGGCGGGGGACCAGAGGATTAGTGAGTGGCTGCGAGAGCACAGGACTGCTGCAGGGGACTGGTAGAAGCAGAACTAGCTGGCAGCTGGGAGCAGAGGATTAGTGAGTGGCTGCGAGGACACAGGACTGCTGCAGGGGGCTGGTAGAAGCAGAACTAGCTGGCAGCGGGAGACCAGAGGATTAGTGAGTGACTGCGAGGGCACAGGATGGCTGCAGGGGGCTGGTAGAAGCAGAACTAGCTGGCAGCGGGGGACCAGAGGATTAGTGAGGGGCTGCGAGGGCACAGGACTGCTGCAGGGGGCTGGTAGAAGCAGAGCTAGCTGGCAGCGGGGGACCAGAGGATTAGTGAGTGGCTGCGAGAGCACAGGACTGCTGCAGGGGACTGGTAGAAGCAGAACTAGCTGGCAGCTGGGAGCAGAGGATTAGTGAGTGGCTGCGAGGACACAGGACTGCTGCAGGGGGCTGGTAGAAGCAGAGCTAGCTGGCAGCGGGGGACCAGAGGATTAGTGAGTGGCTGCGAGGGCACAGGACTGCTGCAGGGGGCTGGTAGAAGCAGAGCTAGCTGGTGGCGGGGGACTGGAGCAGCAGTGAGTGACTACGAGGGCACAGGATGGCTGCATGGGGCTGGTAGAAGCAGAACTAGCTGGCAGCAGGGGACCAGAGGATTAGTGAGTGGCTGCGAGGGCACAGGACTGCTGCAGGGGGCTGGTAGAAGCAGAACTAGCTGGCAGCGGGGGAGCAGAGGATTAGTGAGCGGCTGCGAGGGCACAGGATGGCTGCAGGGGGCTGGTGGAAGCAGAACTAGCTGGTGGCGGGGGACCAGAGGATTAGTGAGTGGCTGCGAGGGCACAGGACTGCTGCAGGGGGCTGGTAGAAGCAGAACTAGCTGGCAGCGGGGGACCAGAGGATTAGTGAGTGGCTGCGAGGGCACAGGACTGCTGCAGGGGACTGGTAGAAGCAGAGCTAGCTGGCAGCGGGGGACCAGAGGATTAGTGAGTGGCTGCGAGGGCACAGGACTGCTGCAGGGGACTGGTAGAAGCAGAACTAGCTGGCAGCTGGGAGCAGAGGATTAGTGAGTGGCTGCGAGGACACAGGACTGCTGCAGGGGGCTGGTAGAAGCAGAACTAGCTGGTGGCGGGGGACCAGAGGATTAGTGAGTGGCTGCGAGGGCACAGGACTGCTGCAGGGGGCTGGTAGAAGCAGAACTACCTGGCAGCGGGGACCAGAGGATTAGTGAGTGACTGCGAGGGCACAGGACTGCTGCAGGGGACTGGTAGAAGCAGAACTAGCTGGCAGCTGGGAGCAGAGGATTAGTGAGTGGCTGCGAGGGCACAGGACTGCTGCAGGGGGCTGGTAGAAGCAGAACTAGCTGGCAGCGGGGACCAGAGGATTAGTGAGTGACTGCGAGGGCACAGGACTGCTGCAGGGGACTGGTAGAAGCAGAACTAGCTGGCAGCTGGGAGCAGAGGATTAGTGAGTGGCTGCGAGGGCACAGGACTGCTGCAGGGGGCTGGTAGAAGCAGAACTAGCTGGCAGCAGGGGACCAGAGGATTAGTGAGTGGCTGCGAGGGCACAGGACTGCTGCAGGGGCTGGTAGAAGCAGAGCTAGCTGGCAGCGGGGGACCAGAGGATTAGTGAGTGACTACGAGGGCACAGGACTGCTGCAGGAGGCTGGTAGAAGCAGAACTAGCTGGCTGTGGGGGACCAGAGGATTAGTGAGTGGCTGCAAGGGCACAGGACTGCTGCAGGGGGCTGGTAGAAGCAGAACTAGCTGGCAGCGGGGGACCAGAGGATTAGTGAGTGGCTGCGAGGGCACAGGACTGCTGCAGGGGCTGGTAGAAGCAGAGCTAGCTGGCAGCGGGGGACCAGAGGATTAGTGAGTGACTACGAGGGCACAGGACTGCTGCAGGAGGCTGGTAGAAGCAGAACTAGCTGGCTGTGGGGGACCAGAGGATTAGTGAGTGGCTGCGAGGGCACAGGACTGCTGCAGGAGGCTGGTAGAAGCAGAACTAGCTGGCAGTGGGGGACCAGAGGATTAGTGAGTGGCTGCGAGGGCACAGGACTGCTGCAGGGGGCTGGTAGAAGCAGAACTGGCTGGCAGCGGGGGAGCAGAGGATTAGTGAGTGGCTGCGAGGGCACAGGACTGCTGCAGGGGGCTGGTAGAAGCAGAACTAGCTGGCAGCGAGGGACCAGAGGATTAGTGAGTGGCTGCGAGGGCACAGGACGGCTGCAGGGGGCTGGTAGAAGCAGAACTAGCTGGCAGCGGGGGACCAGAGGATTAGTGAGTGGCTGCGAGGGCACAGGACTGCTGCAGGAGGCTGGTAGAAGCAGAACTAGCTGGCAGTGGGGACCAGAGGATTAGTGAGTGGCTGCGAGGGCACAGGACTGCTGCAGGGGGCTGGTAGAAGCAGAACTAGCTGGCAGCGGGGGACCAGAGGATTAGTGAGTGGCTGCGAGGGCACAGGACTGCTGCAGGGGGCTGGTAGAAGCAGAACTAGCTGGCAGCGGGGGACCAGAGGATTAGTGAGTGGCTGCGAGGGCACAGGACTGCTGCAGGGGGCTGGTAGAAGCAGAACTAGCTGGCAGCGGGGGACCAGAGGATTAGTGAGTGGCTGCGAGGGCACAGGACTGCTGCAGGGGGCTGGTAGAAGCAGAACTAGCTGGCAGCGGGGGACCAGAGGATTAGTGAGTGGCTGCGAGGGCACAGGACTGCTGCAGGAGGCTGGTAGAAGCAGAACTAGCTGGCGGCGGGGGACCAGAGGATTAGTGAGTGGCTGCGAGGGCACAGGACTGCTGCAGAGGGCTGGTAGAAGCAGAACTAGGTGGCAGCGGGGGACCAGAGGATTAGTGAGTGACTGCGAGGGCACAGGACTGCTGCAGGGGGCTGGTAGAAGCAGAACTAGCTGGCAGCGGGGGCCAGAGGATTAGTGAGTGGCTGCGAGGGCTCAGGACTGCTGCAGGGGGCTGGTAGAAGCAGAACTAGCTGGCAGCGGGGTGACCAGAGGATTAGTGAGTGGCTGCGAGGGCACAGGACTGCTGCAGGAGGCTGGTAAAAGCAGAACTAGCTGGCAGTGGGGACCAGAGGATTAGTGAGTGGCTGCGAGGGCACAGGACTGCTGCAGGGGGCTGGTAGAAGCAGAACTAGCTGGCAGCGGGGGACCAGAGGATTAGTGAGTGGCTGCGAGGGCACAGGACTGCTGCAGGGGGCTGGTAGGAGCCCCAGGTGAGTAAAACTCATTTTTTTTGCTGGCTTAAGGTTCACTTTAACCACTTGCCGACCGCACACTCATAACGTGCGTCGGCAAAGTGGCAGCTGCAGGACCAGCGACGCAGTACTGCGTTGCCAGCTGCAGCCTAATTAATCAGGAAGCAGCCGCTCGTACGAGCGGCTGCTTCCTGTCAAATCACGGCGGGGGGCTCCGTGAATACCCTGCGGGCCGCCGATGGCGGCTCGCAGGCTAGATGTAAACACAAGCGGAAATAATCCGCTTTGTTTACATTTGTACGGCGCTGCTGCGCAGCAGCGCCGTAAGGCAGATCGGCGATCCCCGGCCAATCAGCGGCCGGGGATCGCCGCCATGTGACAGACCACATCCTGTCACTGGCTGCACAGGACGGATAGCGTCCTGTGCAGCCCGGAACACCAGGGGGAGGCAGCAGGTAGGAGAGGGAGGGGGAATTTCGCCGCGGAGGGGGGATTTGAGGTGCCCCCCCCCCGCCACCCACAGCAGGCAGGAGAGATCAGAACCCCCCAGCACATCATCCCGATAGGGGGGAAAAAAGGGGGGCAATCTGATCTCCCTGCCTGCACCCTGATCTGTGCTGGGGGCTGCAGAGCCCACCCAGCACAGATCCCAACAAACAGCGCTGGTCCTTAAGGGGGGGTAAAGGGTGGGTCATCAAGTGGTTAAGGACCCTCTGCACGGCCTTGGTTGGTCTATGCTGCCTATAGTTCAGATACGATTCTAGGCTGAAGGTTTTGCAAGTGGGCTGGCTGCTGAAGTCCCTTCCTATGTAGTAGTGTTGTCCGGATCATGAACGATTCGGATCTTTGATCCGAATCTATTTTATGAGTCGATCATCCGAATCATCAAAATGAACGATTCGGATCGCAAAAGGGGCGGGGCCAGGAGCGACACGCCCCCTCTCAGCGGGCAGCGGGGTCCTGGAAGCAGGGATCGCTCTGTTGGAGGGGAGCAAGCCTTGCACAGCCACAGGTAGATGAGAGAGAGAGGACATGGGTGCCACTGCCAGATATGTGTAGAGCACACATACTGGCTATAACGTGCTGCCCATTATAGGCTGGCTGTTCCGTAGTTGTGCACAGTGACCACATGGGAAGCTTTTGGCTCAGCACAGCTCAGTAACTTTGCAGGCACTGTGATTGCTGGGCAATTATATGATCCTCCTGCACTCGGCACTAAACAGCTGCACTTATCTTCTGGGAATGCTTTCTTTCACTGTGCGACCTTTTCTTTCAAAGTGTACAGATGAACATATAGGTGAAATATATGTAAAGCATGTGATTTGCAGCATGTGGGTATTACGTGCAAACATTTCTGCTCGTCCCTCCTCCCTTCTCTGTCCACTCCCTGCCCTCTGTCCATCTTCTCCCCTTCTCTGTGTGTCCGCCCCCCTCCCCTTCTCTGTCCACTCCCTGCCCTCTGTCCATCTTCTCCCCTTCTCTGTGTCCACTCCCTCTCCTTCTCCTGTCCACAGACCTGTCCTGCTGTTCATTTCACCCCCAAATGCTTCCGGTAGTAAAATGATCCGAGATTCGGATCAAAGATCCGGATCTTTTCAATGATCCGATTCGAATCATCCGGATCATTGAAAAGATCCGAACTTCCCATCTCTACTATGTAGCCGCCCGCAGGTCAATCAGTGTACTACACATACCCCTTTCCCTGTGTCCCAGCTTGGCTCTCTTCCGGCTTGTGTTCCACTGACATCACTTCCAGCATGTCACTTCCTGCTTGTGTTCCACTGACATCACTTCCACCGTGTCACTTCCGGTTGCAGCAGCTGTTGTGAATTAGGGAGGTGGTTCTCCACTACTTAAGTCACCTGTAGCAGCAGGAGAAGCTGTGCTGCACACCTAGTGGATGTGTAAGTATGATAGGGAGATGTGCTGCTAGCTGAACATTATATGAAGTAATGGTGCTGCCCTTTGTGTATCTGCATGTGGTCTGGGGACTGATTATGGGCTATATATCCTCTGTAGTGCAGATCTAGCCCTGCACATGGCACCTGTAGCAGCAGGAGAAGCTGTGCTGCACACCTAGTGGATGTGTAAGTATGATAGGGGGAGGTGCTGCTAGCTGAACATTATATGAAGTAATGGCGCTGCCCTTTGTGTATCTGCATGTGGTCTGGGGACTGATTATGGACTATATATCCTCTGTAGTGCAGATGTAGCCCTGCACATGGCACCTGTAGCAGCAGGAGAAGCTGTGCTGCACACCTAGTGGATGTGTAAGTATGATAGGGAGATGTGCTGCTAGCTGAACATTATATGCAGTAATGGTGCTGCCCTTTGTGTATCTGCGTGTGGTCTGGGGACTGATTATGGGCTATATATCCTCTGTAGTGCAGCCCTATCCCTGCACATGGCACCTGTAGCAGCAGGAGAAGCTGTGCTGCACACCTAGTGGATGTGTAAGTATGATAGGGGGATGTGCTGCTAGCTGAACATTATATGCAGTAATGGCGCTGCCCTGTGTGTATCTGCATGTGGTCTGGGGACTGATTATGGGCTATATATCCTCTGTAGTGCAGCCCTATCCCTGCACATGGCACCTGTAGCAGCAGGAGAAGCTGTGCTGCACACCTAGTGGATGTGTAAGTATGATAGGGAGATGTGCTGCTAGCTGAACATTATATGCAGTAATGGCGCTGCCCTTTGTGTCTCTGCATGTGGTCTGGGGACTGATTATGGACTATATATCCTCTGTAGTGCAGATCTAGTCCTGCACATGGCACCTGTAGCAGCAGGAGAAGCTGTGCTGCACACCTAGTGGATGTGTAAGTATGATAGGCTGTGTGCTGCTAGCTGAACATTATATGAAGTAATGGTGCTGCCCTTTGTGTTTCTGCATGTGGTCTGGGGACTGATTATGGACTATATATCCTCTGTAGTGCAGATCTAGCCCTGCACATGGCACCTGTAGCAGCAGGAGAAGCTGTGCTGCACACCTAGTGGATGTGTAAGTATGATAGGCGATGTGCTGCTAGCTGAACATTATATGAAGTAATGGCGCTGCCCTTTGTGTATCTGCATGTGGTCTGGGGACTGATTATGGGCTATATATCCTCTGTAGTGCAGATCTAGCCCTGCTCATGGCACCTGTAGCAGCAGGAGAAGCTGTGCTGCACACCTAGTGGATGTGTAAGTATGATAGGCGATGTGCTGCTAGCTGAACATTATATGAAGTAATGGTGCTGCCCTTTGTGTATCTGCGTGTGGTCTGGGGACTGATTATGGGCTATATATCCCCTGTAGTGCAGATCTAGCCCTGCACATGGCACCTGTAGCAGCAGGAGAAGCTGTGCTGCACACCTAGTGGCTGTGTAAGTATGATAGGGAGATGTGCTGCTAGCTGAACATTATATGAAGTAATGGCGCTGCCCTTTGTGTTTCTGCGTGTGGTCTGGGGACTGATTATGGGCTATACAGTATATCCTCTGTAGTGCAGATCTAGCCCTGCACATGGCACCTGTAGCAGCAGGAGAAGCTGTGCTGCACACCTAGTGGATGTGTAAGTATGATAGGGGGATGTGCTGCTAGCTGAACATTATATGTAGTAATGGTGCTGCCCTTTGTGTATCTGCGTGTGGTCTGGGGACTGATTATGGGCTATATATCCCCTGTAGTGCAGATCTAGCCCTGCACATGGCACCTGTAGCAGCAGGAGAAGCTGTGCTGCACACCTAGTGGCTGTGTAAGTATGATAGGGAGATGTGCTGCTAGCTGAACATTATATGAAGTAATGGCGCTGCCCTTTGTGTTTCTGCGTGTGGTCTGGGGACTGATTATGGGCTATACAGTATATCCTCTGTAGTGCAGATCTAGTCCTGCACATGGCACCTGTAGCAGCAGGAGAAGCTGTGCTGCACACCTAGTGGATGTGTAAGTATGATAGGGGGATGTGCTGCTAGCTGAACATTATATGTAGTAATGGTGCTGCCCTTTGTGTATCTGCGTGTGGTCTGGGGACTGATTATGGGCTATATATCCTCTGTAGTGCAGATCTAGCCCTGCACATGGCACCTGTAGCAGCAGGAGAAGCTGTGCTGCACACCTAGTGGATGTGTAAGTATGATAGGGAGATGTGCTGCTAGCTGAACATTATATGCAGTAATGGTGCTGCCCTTTGTGTATCTGCGTGTGGTCTGGGGACTGATTATGGGCTATATATCCTCTGTAGTGCAGCCCTATCCCTGCACATGGCACCTGTAGCAGCAGGAGAAGCTGTGCTGCACACCTAGTGGATGTGTAAGTATGATAGGGGGATGTGCTGCTAGCTGAACATTATATGCAGTAATGGCGCTGCCCTGTGTGTATCTGCATGTGGTCTGGGGACTGATTATGGGCTATATATCCTCTGTAGTGCAGCCCTATCCCTGCACATGGCACCTGTAGCAGCAGGAGAAGCTGTGCTGCACACCTAGTGGATGTGTAAGTATGATAGGGAGATGTGCTGCTAGCTGAACATTATATGCAGTAATGGCGCTGCCCTTTGTGTCTCTGCATGTGGTCTGGGGACTGATTATGGACTATATATCCTCTGTAGTGCAGATCTAGTCCTGCACATGGCACCTGTAGCAGCAGGAGAAGCTGTGCTGCACACCTAGTGGATGTGTAAGTATGATAGGCTGTGTGCTGCTAGCTGAACATTATATGAAGTAATGGTGCTGCCCTTTGTGTTTCTGCATGTGGTCTGGGGACTGATTATGGACTATATATCCTCTGTAGTGCAGATCTAGCCCTGCACATGGCACCTGTAGCAGCAGGAGAAGCTGTGCTGCACACCTAGTGGATGTGTAAGTATGATAGGCGATGTGCTGCTAGCTGAACATTATATGAAGTAATGGCGCTGCCCTTTGTGTATCTGCATGTGGTCTGGGGACTGATTATGGGCTATATATCCTCTGTAGTGCAGATCTAGCCCTGCTCATGGCACCTGTAGCAGCAGGAGAAGCTGTGCTGCACACCTAGTGGATGTGTAAGTATGATAGGCGATGTGCTGCTAGCTGAACATTATATGAAGTAATGGTGCTGCCCTTTGTGTATCTGCGTGTGGTCTGGGGACTGATTATGGGCTATATATCCCCTGTAGTGCAGATCTAGCCCTGCACATGGCACCTGTAGCAGCAGGAGAAGCTGTGCTGCACACCTAGTGGCTGTGTAAGTATGATAGGGAGATGTGCTGCTAGCTGAACATTATATGAAGTAATGGCGCTGCCCTTTGTGTTTCTGCGTGTGGTCTGGGGACTGATTATGGGCTATACAGTATATCCTCTGTAGTGCAGATCTAGCCCTGCACATGGCACCTGTAGCAGCAGGAGAAGCTGTGCTGCACACCTAGTGGCTGTGTAAGTATGATAGGGGGAGGTGCTGCTAGCTGAACATTATATGAAGTAATGGCGCTGCCCTTTGTGTTTCTGCATGTGGTCTGGGGACTGATTATGGGCTATACAGTATATCCTCTGTAGTGCAGATCTAGCCCTGCACATGGCACCTGTAGCAGCAGGAGAAACTGTGCTGCACACCTAGTGGATGTGTAAGTATGATAGGCTGTGTGCTGCTAGCTGAACATTATATGAAGTAATGGCGCTGCCCTTTGTGTCTCTGCATGTGGTCTGGGGACTGATTATGGACTATATATCCTCTGTAGTGCAGATCTAGCCCTGCACATGGCACCTGTAGCAGCAGGAGAAGCTGTGCTGCACACCTAGTGGATGTGTAAGTATGATAGGGAGATGTGCTGCTAGCTGAACATTATATGAAGTAATGGCGCTGCCCTTTGTGTTTCTGCATGTGGTCTGGGGACTGATTATGGGCTATACAGTATATCCTCTGTAGTGCAGATCTAGCCCTGCACATGGCACCTGTAGCAGCAGGAGAAGCTGTGCTGCACACCTAGTGGATGTGTAAGTATGATAGGCTGTGTGCTGCTAGCTGAACATTATATGAAGTAATGGCGCTGCCCTTTGTGTCTCTGCATGTGGTCTGGGGACTGATTATGGACTATATATCCTCTGTAGTGCAGATCTAGCCCTGCACATGGCACCTGTAGCAGCAGGAGAAGCTGTGCTGCACACCTAGTGGATGTGTAAGTATGATAGGGAGATGTGCTGCTAGCTGAACATTATATGAAGTAATGGCGCTGCCCTTTGTGTTTCTGCATGTGGTCTGGGGACTGATTATGGGCTATACAGTATATCCTCTGTAGTGCAGATCTAGCCCTGCACATGGCACCTGTAGCAGCAGGAGAAGCTGTGCTGCACACCTAGTGGATGTGTAAGTATGATAGGGAGATGTGCTGCTAGCTGAACATTATATGAAGTAATGGCGCTGCCCTTTGTGTTTCTGCGTGTGGTCTGGGGACTGATTATGGGCTATACAGTATATCCTCTGTAGTGCAGATCTAGCCCTGCACATGGCACCTGTAGCAGCAGGAGAAGCTGTGCTGCACACCTAGTGGCTGTGTAAGTATGATAGGGGGAGGTGCTGCTAGCTGAACATTATATGAAGTAATGGCGCTGCCCTTTGTGTTTCTGCATGTGGTCTGGGGACTGATTATGGGCTATACAGTATATCCTCTGTAGTGCAGATCTAGCCCTGCACATGGCACCTGTAGCAGCAGGAGAAGCTGTGCTGCACACCTAGTGGATGTGTAAGTATGATAGGCTGTGTGCTGCTAGCTGAACATTATATGAAGTAATGGCGCTGCCCTTTGTGTCTCTGCATGTGGTCTGGGGACTGATTATGGACTATATATCCTCTGTAGTGCAGATCTAGCCCTGCACATGGCACCTGTAGCAGCAGGAGAAGCTGTGCTGCACACCTAGTGGATGTGTAAGTATGATAGGGAGATGTGCTGCTAGCTGAACATTATATGAAGTAATGGCGCTGCCCTTTGTGTTTCTGCATGTGGTCTGGGGACTGATTATGGGCTATACAGTATATCCTCTGTAGTGCAGATCTAGCCCTGCACATGGCACCTGTAGCAGCAGGAGAAGCTGTGCTGCACACCTAGTGGATGTGTAAGTATGATAGGCTGTGTGCTGCTAGCTGAACATTATATGAAGTAATGGCGCTGCCCTTTGTGTCTCTGCATGTGGTCTGGGGACTGATTATGGGCTATACAGTATATCCTCTGTAGTGCAGATCTAGCCCTGCACATGGCACCTGTAGCAGCAGGAGAAGCTGTGCTGCACACCTAGTGGATGTGTAAGTATGATAGGCTGTGTGCTGCTAGCTGAACATTATATGCAGTAATGGCGCTGCCCTTTGTGTTTCTGCATGTGGTCTGGGGACTGATTATGGGCTATACAGTATATCCTCTGTAGTGCAGATCTAGCCCTGCACATGGCACCTGTAGCAGCAGGAGAAGCTGTGCTGCACACCTAGTGGATGTGTAAGTATGATAGGCTGTGTGCTGCTAGCTGAACATTATATGAAGTAATGGCGCTGCCCTTTGTGTCTCTGCATGTGGTCTGGGGACTGATTATGGACTATATATCCTCTGTAGTGCAGATCTAGCCCTGCACATGGCACCTGTAGCAGCAGGAGAAGCTGTGCTGCACACCTAGTGGCTGTGTAAGTATGATAGGCGGTGTGCTGCTAGCTGATCATTATATGTAGTAATGGCGCTGCCCTTTGTGTCTCTGCATGTGGTCTGGGGACTGATTATGGGCTATATATCCTCTGTAGTGCAGATCTAGCCCTGCACATGGCACCTGGAGAAGCTGTGCTGCACACCTAGTGGATGTGTAAGTATGATAGGCTGTGTGCTGCTAGCTGAACATTATATGAAGTAATGGCGCTGCCCTTTGTGTTTCTGCATGTGGTCTGGGGACTGATTATGGGCTATATATCCTCTGTAGTACAGATCTAGCCCTGCACATGGCACCTGTAGCAGCAGGAGAAGCTGTGCTGCACACCTAGTGGATGTGTAAGTATAATAGGGGGAGGTGCTGCTAGCTGAACATTATATGAAGTAATGGCGCTGCCCTTTGTGTTTCTGCATGTGGTCTGGGGACTGATTATGGGCTATATATCCTCTGTAGTGCAGATCTAGCCCTGCACATGGCACCTGTAGCAGCAGGAGAAGCTGTGCTGCACACCTAGTGGATGTGTAAGTATGATAGGGAGATGTGCTGCTAGCTGAACATTATATGAAGTAATGGCGCTGCCCTTTGTGTTTCTGCGTGTGGTCTGGGGACTGATTATGGGCTATATATCCTCTGTAGTGCAGATCTAGCCCTGCACATGGCACCTGTAGCAGCAGGAGAAGCTGTGCTGCACACCTAGTGGATGTGTAAGTATGATAGGCTGTGTGCTGCTAGCTGAACATTATATGAAGTAATGGCGCTGCCCTTTGTGTTTCTGCATGTGGTCTGGGGACTGATTATGGACTATATATCCTCTGTAGTGCAGATCTAGCCCTGCTCATGGCACCTGTAGCAGCAGGAGAAGCTGTGCTGCACACATAGTGGATGTGTAAGTATAATAGGGGGAGGTGCTGCTAGCTGAACATTATATGCAGTAATGGCGCTGCCCTTTGTGTATCTGCATGTGGTCTGGGGACTGATTATGGACTATATATCCTCTGTAGTGCAGATCTAGCCCTGCACATGGCACCTGTAGCAGCAGGAGAAGCTGTGCTGCACACCTAGTGGCTGTGTAAGTATGATAGGCTGTGTGCTGCTAGCTGAACATTATATGCAGTAATGGCGCTGCCCTTTGTGTATCTGCATGTGGTCTGGGGACTGATTATGGACTATCCTCTGTAGTGCAGATCTAGCCCTGCACATGGCACCTGTAGCAGCAGGAGAAGCTGTGCTGCACACCTAGTGGATGTGTAAGTATGATAGGGGGGTGTGCTGCTAGCTGAACATTATATGAAGTAATGGCGCTGCCCTTTGTGTATCTGCATGTGGTCTGGGGACTGATTATGGACTATATATCCTCTGTAGTGCAGATCTAGCCCTGCACATGGCACCTGTAGCAGCAGGAGAAGCTGTGCTGCACACCTAGTGGCTGTGTAAGTATGATAGGCTGTGTGCTGCTAGCTGAACATTATATGCAGTAATGGCGCTGCCCTTTGTGTATCTGCATGTGGTCTGGGGACTGATTATGGACTATCCTCTGTAGTGCAGATCTAGCCCTGCACATGGCACCTGTAGCAGCAGGAGAAGCTGTGCTGCACACCTAGTGGCTGTGTAAGTATGATAGGCTGTGTGCTGCTAGCTGAACATTATATGAAGTAATGGCGCTGCCCTTTGTGTTTCTGCATGTGGTCTGGGGACTGATTATGGACTATATATCCTCTGTAGTGCAGATCTAGCCCTGCACATGGTACCTGTAGCAGCAGGAGAAGCTGTGCTGCACACCTAGTGGATGTGTAAGTATGATAGGGAGATGTGCTGCTAGCTGAACATTATATGAAGTAATGGCGCTGCCCTTTGTGTCTCTGCATGTGGTCTGGGGACTGATTATGGGCTATATATCCTCTGTAGTGCAGATCTAGCCCTGCACATGGCACCTGTAGCAGCAGGAGAAGCTGTGCTGCACACCTAGTGGATGTGTAAGTATGATAGGGGGATGTGCTGCTAGCTGAACATTATATGAAGTAATGGCACTGCCCTTTGTGTCTCTGCATGTGGTCTGGGGACTGATTATGGACTATATCCTCTGTAGTACAGATCTAGTCCTGCTCATGGCACCTGTAGCAGCAGGAGAAGCTGTGCTGCACACCTAGTGGATGTGTAAGTATGATAGGCTGTGTGCTGCTAGCTGAACATTATATGCAGTAATGGCGCTGCCCTTTGTGTCTCTGCATGTGGTCTGGGGACTGATTATGGACTATATATCCTCTGTAGTGCAGATCTAGCCCTGCACATGGCACCTGTAGCAGCAGGAGAAGCTGTGCTGCACACATAGTGGCTGTGTAAGTATGATAGGGGGATGTGCTGCTAGCTGAACATTATATGAAGTAATGGTGCTGCCCTTTGTGTATCTGCATGTGGTCTGGGGACTGATTATGGACTATATCCTCTGTAGTGCAGATCTAGCCCTGCACATGGCACCTGTAGCAGCAGGAGAAGCTGTGCTGCACACATAGTGGCTGTGTAAGTATGATAGGGGGATGTGCTGCTAGCTGAACATTATATGAAGTAATGGCGCTGCCCTTTGTGTATCTGCGTGTCGTCTGGGGACTGATTATGGACTATATATCCTCTGTAGTGCAGATCTAGCCCTGCACATGGCACCTGTAGCAGCAGGAGAAGCTGTGCTGCACACCTAGTGGATGTGTAAGTATGATAGGGAGATGTGCTGCTAGCTGAACATTATATGCAGTAATGGTGCTGCCCTTTGTGTATCTGCATGTGGTCTGGGGACTGATTATGGACTATATATCCTCTGTAGTGCAGATCTAGCCCTGCACATGGCACCTGTAGCAGCAGGAGAAGCTGTGCTGCACACCTAGTGGATGTGTAAGTATGATAGGCTGTGTGCTGCTAGCTGAACATTATATGCAGTAATGGTGCTGCCCTGTGTATCTGCATGTGGTCTGGGGACTGATTATGGGCTATATATCCTCTGTAGTGCAGATCTAGCCCTGCACATGGCACCTGTAGCAGCAGGAGAAGCTGTGCTGCACACCTAGTGGATGTGTAAGTATGATAGGCTGTGTGCTGCTAGCTGAACATTATATGAAGTAATGGCGCTGCCCTTTGTGTTTCTGCATGTGGTCTGGGGACTGATTATGGACTATATATCCTCTGTAGTGCAGATCTAGCCCTGCACATGGCACCTGTAGCAGCAGGAGAAGCTGTGCTGCACAACTAGTGGCTGTGTAAGTATGATAGGGAGATGTGCTGCTAGCTGAACATTATATGAAGTAATGGCGCTGCCCTTTGTGTATCTGCATGTGGTCTGGGGACTGATTATGGACTATATATCCTCTGTAGTGCAGATCTAGCCCTGCACATGGCACCTGTAGCAGCAGGAGAAGCTGTGCTGCACACCTAGTGGCTGTGTAAGTATGATAGGCTGTGTGCTGCTAGCTGAACATTATATGAAGTAATGGTGCTGCCCTTT